>NC_086103.1:13405000-13497500 GCF_963921235.1 Mobula hypostoma | reverse complement strand
ACATTGTGTGGCAGAATGGATTAATTTAGTGAGCAGCTGGTTACTAATTTTATTAGTTTGGCAAAACATTGTGGGCCGAATGGCTGGTCCAGTACAACACCTCATGGCAGACCGGCAGTGGCCAATTTCAAATTCCTGGGTGTCAATATCTCTGAGGATGTAATCTGGTCCCAACCTATCGATGCAGCTGTGGGGAAGGTGCGACAGCAGCTACCTTTCATCAGGACTTTGAGGAGATGTGGTATGTCACCAAAGACACTCACCAGTTTCTACAGATGTACTGTGGAGAGCATTCTAACCAGCTGCATCACCGTCTGCTGTGGGGAGGCCTACTTCACAGGATCAATGTGAGCTTCGGAGATGTTAACTTAGTCAGCTCCGTCATGGGCACCAGCCTCCAAATATCCAAGACATCTTCAAGGAGCGGTGCCTCAGAAAGGTGGCATCCATCGTCGCCCAAGTCACGCCATGTTGCCATCAGGGTGGAGGTACAGGAGCCTGAAGGCTGAAGGCTCACACTCAGTGATTCAGGAACAACTTCTTCCCCTCTGCCATCCAATTTCTGAATGGACAATGAACCCATGAACACTACCTCACTACTTTTTGATTTCTGTTTTTGCCCTACTTACTTAATTTAACTATTATATGTATGATATACCTTCACGAACAAGGCAAGATCTGCGGAGTGTTGCTCATATGGATATGCACACTGTAATTCACAAGTTTTTTTCTCTATTATTACGTATTACACTGTTCTGCTGCCGCAAAGACAGCAAGTTTCACGACATATACCGATGATATAAACGGGACCTTTTCAGAATGGCAGGCGGTAACTAGTGGGGTACCGCAAGGCTCAGTGCTGGGACCCCAGTTGTTTACAATATATATTAATGACTTGGATGAGGGAATTAAATGCAGCATCTCCAAGTTTGCGGATGACACGAAGCTGGGTGGCAGTGTTAGCAGTGAGGAGGATGCTAAGAGGATGCAGGGTGACTTGGATAGGTTGGGTGAGTGGGCAAACTCATGGCAGATGCAATTTAATGTGGATAAATGTGAAGTTATCCACTTTGGTGGCAAAAATAGGAAAACAGATTATTATCTGAATGGTGGCCGATTAGGAAAAGGGGAGGTGCAACGAGACCTGGGTGTCATTATACACCAGTCATTGAAAGTGGGCATGCAGGTACAGCAGGCGGTGAAAAAGGCAAATGGTATGCTGGCATTTATAGCGAGAGGATTCGAGTACAGGAGCAGGGAGGTACTACTGCAGTTGTACAAGGCCTTGGTGAGACCACACCTGGAGTATTGCGTGCAGTTTTGGTCCCCTAATCTGAGGAAAGACATCTTTGCCATAGAGGGAGTACAAAGAAGGTTCACCAGATTGATTCCTGGGATGGCAGGACTTTCATGTGAAGAAAGACTGGATGAACTGGGCTTGTACTCGTTGGAATTTAGAAGATTGAGGGGGGATCTGATTGAAACGTATAAGATCCTAAAGGGATTGGACAGGCTAGATGCAGGAAGATTGTTCCCGATGTTGGGGAAGTCCAGAACGAGGGGTCACAGTTTGAGGATAGAGGGGAAGCCTTTTAGGACTGAGATTAGGAAAAACTTCTTCACACAGTGAGTGGTGAATCTGTGGAATTCTCTGCCACAGGAAACAGTTGAGGCCAGTTCATTGGCTATATTTAAGAGGGAGTTAGATATGGCCCTTGTGGCTACGGGGATCAGGGGGTATGGAGGGAAGGCTGGTACAGGGTTCTGAGTTGGATGATCAGCCATGATCATAATAAATGGCGGTGCAGGCTCGAAGGGCCGAATGGCCTACTCCTGCACCTATTTTCTATGTTTCTATGTTTCTATGTTTCTATGATATTAAACCTGATCCTCATTTTGTTTGATTTTTTGTTATCCCTCCCAGTTTTGCAAAACCAGACCTCAGAGATGACCGTCTGCCCAGCAACTGGTGACTCATCCCAAGGCCAATCAGAGTTTCGTATTGGGAGTGTACAGCTCAGGGTTTGATGGTAATTTCACAGAGCTGCGTTACCACATTGTGGCTGCCAGACTTTTGCACAATACTCTGTATTTAGTACAGACATATGATTGCACACACACATATAAAGTGCCGATAAAAAAGTATTCACCCCTCTTGGAAGCTTTCATATTTCATTGCTATTCAACATTGAATCACAGCGGAATTAATTTATTTTTTTGACACTGATCAACAGAAAAAGATATTTTCCTGTCAAGGTGAAAACAGATCTCTACAAAGTGATCTAAATTAATTACAAATATAAATCACAAAATAATTGATTGCATAAGTATTCACTCCTCCCCCCTCCCCACTAAATATGACACACCAAATCATCACTGGTGCAGCCAATTGGTTTTAGAAGTCACATAATTAGTTAAATGGAGATCACTGTGTGCAGTCAAGGTGTTTCAATCGATTGTAGTAAAAATACTCCTGTATCTGGAAGGTCCAGCTGCTGGTGAGTCAGTATCCTGGCAAAAACTACACCATGAGGACAAAAGAACACTCCAAGCAACTCTGCGAAAAGGTTATTGAAAAGCACAAGTCAGGGGATGAATACAAGAACATTTCCAAGTCACTGAATATCCCCTGGAGTACAGTTAAGTCAATCATCAAGAACTGGAAAGAATATGGTACAGCTGTAAATCTGCCCAGAGCAGGCCATCCTCAAAAACTGAGTGACCGTGCAAGAAGGGACTAGTGAGGGAGGCCACCAAGAGACCTGTGACAACTCTGGAGGAGTTACCAGCTTCAGTGGCTGAGATGGGAGAGACTGTGATGCCCGGGTGCTTCACCAGTCACAGCTTTATGGGAGACTGGCAAAGAGAAAACCACTGACATGAAATCTCAGCTAGAATTTGCCAGAAGGCATGTGGGAGACTCTGAAGTCAGCTGGAAGGAAGTTCTATGTTCTGACAAAACCAAAATTGAGCTTTTTGGCCATTAGTTGAGACATTATGTTTGGTGCAAACCAAACACTGCACATCATCAAAAACACACCATCCCTACCGTGAAGCATGGTGGTGGCTGCATCATGCTGTGGGGATGCTTCACTGCAGCAGGTCCTGGAAGGCTTGTGATAGTAGAGAGTAAAATGAATGCAGCAAAATACAGGGAAATCCTGGAGGAAAACCTGATGCAGTCTGCAAGAGAACTGAAACTTGGGAGATTTCTTTTCCAGCAAGACAATGACCCCAAGCATAAAGCCAAAGCTACACAGGAATGGCTTAAAAACAACAAAGCTAATGTCCTGGAGTGGCCAAGTCAGAGTCTGGACCTCAATCCAATTGAGAATTTGTGGCTGAACTTGAAAAGGGCTGCTCACTTACGATCCCCATGCAATCTGACAGAGCTTGAGCAGTTTTGTAAAGAATGGGGAGACATTGCAGTGGCCAGATGTGCAAAGCTGATGGAGACCTATCCACACAGACTCAAGGTTGTAATTGCTGCCAAACGTGCATCTACTAAATACTGATTTGAAGGGGGTGAATATTTATGCAATCAATTATTTTGTTTTATATTTGATTTAATTTAGATCACTTTGTAGAGATCTGTTTTCGCTTTGACACCGACACAACAGAGTCGTTTTCTGTTGAGTGGTTAAAAAGCCAAATTAAATCCACTGTGATTCAATGTTGTAAAACAATAAAACATGAAAACTTCCAAGGGGGGGTGAATACTTTTTATAGGCACTGTTTACACTGTACCACTCAGACAGTGTGAATATACACGTGAAAGGGTAAACAGCTGCTGAGATGTTTCGAGCTTTTTAACTTTTTTCCAGTATTTGCAGTTGTTTTTTTTTTAATTTTAATTTATGTTGAGAGTGTACATCTGAGTGTGAGAGTGTGTGTATATACCGTACAGTATGTGTGTATCTGTGTGTGTGTTGTGTGTTTGTGGGTGTGAATATGTGTGTATGAAGGTGTGTATATCAGTGTGTGTGCATATGAGAGTGTAAGTGTGTGTGTGTGTGTATCTCTAGACTATGTGTGTATCGGTATGCTTACGTGTGTGTGTGTGTGTGTGTGTGTGTGTGTGTGTGAGTGTGTGTGTGTGTGTGAGTGTGTGTGTGTGTGTGTGTTGTACAGTTCTAAGTTTATTTCATGCTCAGACATTTCCAAACAACGGCACCATCGTTCCCCCCACCCCCACCTCCTGAGAATCTTGACCCCACAGCTAGCGGATGGGGAAGGCTATTCATGGTGGGGTTAGGAACCTGAACATCAGGAGCATAGACAGAGTCTCTGAAAATGGCAGAGATCCCACCCACTCTCACACAGACCCACCCCTCCCGTGTCAGATACACGACCCACTCTCACATAGACCCACTCTGACACGCCCACATGTCCCGTGCCAGATACACGACCCACTCTCTCACAGCCCCAGACTGGAATCAAGTCCCCCCCGATACAGAAGGGGTCAGTCATATAACACAGAAACGGGCCCTTTGTCCCATCACATCTGTGCTCTTTTGTCTGCATTGCAAGCGTACTTTCCATCCTTGACTTGAGAGAGCTGTACAAGGTGTAGTGGGGTACAACAGTAGCTTAGTGTTGGGGGTTCAGTTCCGCCATCGTTCTGTAAGGAGTCTCTGTACGTCCTCTCCGTGGAATGTGTGGGTTTTCCCCGTGTCGTCCCACAGCCCAAAGCAGGTTCACTGGTCATTGTAAATTGTCCCATGACCATGCTGGGGTTAAATTTGGGTTGCTGGGATGTCGTGGCTCAAGGTTCCGGAAGGGGTTACTCCACACTGTATCGCTAAATAAATGAGTAAGGTGATTAGAGGCAGAGACCAGTGGACAGCCAGAGGCTTCTTCCCAGGGTGGAAATGTCTAATATGAGGGGGCATCATTTTAAGCTGTTTGGAGGAAAGTATAGGGGTGGGTCAGATGTAGGTGTCTTACACAGAGAGTGGTGGGTGTGTGGAACACCCTGCCAGGGGTGGGGGCAGAGGCTGATACATTGACATTTTACAGACTCTTAGATGGGCACATGGTTGATAGAAAAATGGAGGGCTATGTAGAAGGGAAGGGTTAGATTGATCTTGGAGTATGGTAAAAGATTGGTACAACTATGTGGGCCAAAGGGCCCGTACTGTTCTACTGTGTGTTCTATTAGGAGTCTGTCTAAATGCCTCTTAGTGTACTGACTGTACCAAGATACAGTGAACACTGTCCACACATATCATAGAAACATTGAAACATAGAAAACCTACAGCACAATACAGGCCCTTCGGCCCACAATGCTGTGCCGAACATGTACTTACTTTAGAAATTACCTAGGGTTACCCATAGCCCTCTATTTTTCTGAGCTCCATGTACCTATCTAGGAGTCTCTTAAAAGACCCTATTGTATCCACCTCCACCACCGTTGCCGGCAGCCCATTCCACACACTCACCATTCTCTGTGTAATAAACTTACCCCTGACATCTCCTCTGTACCTACTTCCAAGCACCTTAAAACTGTGCCCTCTCATGCTAGCCATTTCAGCCCTGGGGAAAAGCCTCTGACTATCCACACGATCAATGTCCCTCATTGTCTTATCTCTTTCAGGTCACCTCTCATCCTCAGTCACTCCAAGGAGAAAAGGCCAAGTACACTTAACCTATTCCCATAAGGTACACCCTCCAATCCAGGCAACATCCTAGTAAATCTCCTCTGCACTCTCTCTGCAGTATCCACATGCTTCCTGTAAAGGGGAGACCGGAACTGAGCACAGTACTCCAAGTGGGGTCTGACCAAGGTCTTATATAGCTGTAGCATTACCTCTCGGCTCTTGAACTCAGTCCCACGGTTGACGAAGGCCAACACACCATACGCCTTCTTAACCACACCATCAACCTGTGCAGCAGCTTTGAGTGCCTTATGGACACAGACCCCAAGATCTCTCAGATCCTCCACACTCCCAAGAGTCTTACCATTAATATTATATTCTGAAGGTAGAACAAGGGAAAACAATAACAGAATGCAGAATAAAGTGTTACAGTTACAGAGAAAAGGCAGTGCAGGCAGACAATAACGAGGTAGATTGTGAGGTCAAGTGTTCATTTTATTGTACTAGGGAACCATTCAATGGTCTGATAACAGTGGGGTAGAAGCTGTCCTTGGGCCTGGTGGGACGTGCTTTCAGGCTTTTGTATCTTCTGCCCGATGGGAGAGGGGAGAAGAGAGAATGTCTGGGGTAGGTGGGGTAGGTGGGGTAGGTGGGGTTTTTGATTGCCGGCTGTTTTACTGAGACAGTGAGAAGTGTAGACAGAATCCATGGAGGGGAGACTGGTTTCTGTGACGTGCTGAGCTGTGTCCACAACTCTCTGCAGTTTCCTGCGGTCACGGCAGTGCAGTTGCCGGACCGAGCAGGGATGCATCCAGATAGTGTGGTGTATCAGTAAAAATCGGTGAGGATTGACTTGCATAGGACATGGGATCTGATTATATCGCCTCCTCCGGGTGCACATTCCAGATATTACCCACTCTCTGTGCGTAAAAATACAACTCTGAGTCCTCTTTAAACCTCCATCCCCTCATCTCTGGCTTTTGAGACACTGAGAGAGATCTATGGTACACTAGCATCCTCTGCTGGTGAATGGTAGCTACAGCAGCCAAAGTCACTATCCTGAAACGTCGACTGTACCTCTTCCTAGAGATGCTGCCTGGCCTGCTGCGTTCACCAGCAACTTTGATGTGTGTTGCTTGAATTTCCAGCATCTGCAGAATTCCTCGTGTTTACGTTATCAATTTCATATACTGTTTGTCACCATATACAACCCTGAGATTCATTTTCTTCTGGGCACTCAGCAGTAGAACCAATAAATACAATAGAAGTTATGAAAAATTAGACATTAAGAGTTACAAACAACCAATGTGCAAAAGACGACAAATTGTATAAGTAAAAAATAAATAATACTGAGAACGAGTTGCAGAGTCCTTGAAAGTGAGTCTGAAAATCACAGAACCAGTTCAGAGTTGTGGTGAATGAAGTTACCAAAATAAATTATTGCTGATTATATTGGTGTAACTAAACCAGCCCCTCACTAATACTGTATTTGAGGGGCTAATATTTCTGAGGACAGGATGTGGTACTGAGCTGAGTTATGGTTCCTGATCTCTGAACTGTAGGGTACAGAGAGCATCTGCCCCCATCATTTCTGTGTGAGCTCTCTGAAAGAACTATTAAAGCTCCTCTTTAAGTCTCTCACTATAATCCTGAACATGCCTATCTTTCTGACACAGCTGCTCCGGGTTTCATGCCTACAGACTCACTTTCATTCTGAACGCTGTTGCTTCCGTTTACTGTTTGCACAATTTGTGTTTTCTCTCTCTCTCTCTGCATTAAGTATTTGTCAGACTTCTTTCAATGGGCTCTTTCGGGTTTCTTGTTTTGTGGCTGCCTGTAAGGAGTTGAATCTCAAGGTTGCATAATGTATAGTTTGATAATAAATGTACTTTGAACTTTGAAACTGAGAACAATGCAGGACAGGAACAGGCCTGTTGGCTCACCATGTCTAAGCAGAGATTGATGCCGATCTAAACTAATCCCCAAACAACAGGAATATATTTACCCCTTGCCCATCCTCTGGGTAACCCCCCTTGTTTTTCTTCCCGGACCTCCTGTCCCATGATCCTCTCGTATCCCCTTTTGCCAATGACCTGTCCAGCTCTCGGCTCCATCCCTCCCCCTCCTGTCTTCTCCTATCATTTTGCATCTCCCCCTCCCCCTCCAGCTTTCAAATCCCTTACTCACTCTTCCTTCAGTTAGTCCTGACGAAGGGTCTCGGCCTGAAACGTCGACTGTACCTCTTCCTAGAGATGCTGCCTGGCCTGCTGCGTTCACCAGCAACTTTTATGTGTGTTGCTTAAACTAATTCCCCCTGTCCATCAGATATCCATATCCCTCTGTTCTCTGCCTGTAAATACCTCTTTAAAAAAATCACCACTATATCTGCTTCTACCACCCCTGCTGGCCTTCCAGACATCCACCACTCTTTTAAACTTCCCCCTCTCAACTCAAAGCTACACCCTCTAGTTCCTGATGTTTCCACTCAGGGAAAAAGATTCTTTCAATCTTATCTGTTCCTCACATAATGTCAAAAATGTATTTATTCTCCCCTCAGGCTCTGCCGCTCCTGTGATAACAACCCAAATCTCCACAGTTTGTGCGTCTTTCGAGCTGTGCGTCAGACATGGCTTTAAGCAGCACTGTGGCCCCTCAGGGGAACTGCATTAGCTCCCTTCCTGTTTACCCTGTATACCTCCGACTTTAGATACAACACTGAATCATGTCATCTGCGGAAGTTCTCCGACGTCTCAGCAATAGTTGGACTTATAAAGGGAGGAAGGAAGGATGAATACAGGGGCCTGGAGGAGGACTTTCTTAAATGCTGCAAGCTGAATCATCTGCAGCACAACATCAGTAAGACGAAGGAGATGGTGATGGATTTCAGGAAGACCAAGCCTGAACTCCTCCACATGGTTGTGGTGAGGACCTGCAAGTACCTGGGTGTGCGTCTGGATGACAGACTTGAGTGGAGCACCAACACAGAGGCTGTGTACAAGAAGGGCCAGAGTCACCTCTACTTCCTGAGGAGACTGAGGTCCTTTCGGGTATGCATGCCTCTCCTTCACATGTTCTACTAGTCTGTTGTCGCCAGTACAATTTTCTTTGGAGTGTTGTACTGCGGCAATGGCATCAACACGGGTGATGCCAACAGGCTCAATAGACTGATTAGAAAGGTTGGCTCTGTTATTCAAGTCAAGCTGGACACACTGGAGGCTGTGCCCTACAAAAATCCTGGCAATTCTGGACAATGTTTCTCACCCTCTGCATGCCACCTTGGCTGAACAGAGGAGCACTTTTAGTAATAGACCAAGACAACTGCGTTGCTCCAAAGAGCACTATTTGAGGTCATTCTTACCCTCGGCCATTAGGTTCTATAATGAGTCAACCTGCAGCCGAGTAAGTGATGACCCCCTCCTGTTAGACTGTTCATGGTAACTTGCTTTTTATTCTTTCTACTTCTCTTCTAATATTTATATATCTGCACACTTGTAATGCTACTGTGACATTGTAGTTTCCTTGAGGATCAATAAAGTGTCTACAGCCAATACTCTCTAATCCAGCTGAACCCCTTTTACGACTCTCCACAACCTTCCTGTAATTGGGTGACCAGAACTGCACGATACTCCAAATGAGGCCTAACCAAAAACTTTATACAGCTGCATTATGACTTCTAGAATTTTATTAATTTTGTTTATTTAGAGATACAGTGTGAAACAGGCCCTTCTGACAAGCAACTCACCAATTTAACCCCAGTCGAATCATAGGATAATTTTACAATGACAAATTCACCTACTAACTGGTACATCTTTGGACTGTGGGCAGAAACCGGAGCACCTGGGGGAAACCCATGCAGTCACAGGGAGTACATACAAATGTGTTTATGGAGGATGCTGGAAATGATCTCTGAATGCCAACACCTTGAGCTGTAATAGTGTCATGCTAACCGTTACAGTTCTGTACAGTCCCTCTTCTGAGACTGTGCCCTCTGGACCCAGACTCCTCCACCACAGGAAACATCCTCTCCACATCCACCTTATCTAGGCCTTTCAATATTCCATAAGTTTCAATGAGATCCCCCCTCATACGTCCGAGTCCAGACCTCAACCCAATTGAGAATTTTTGGCTGGACTTTTAAAGGGCTGTTCATTCACGATGCCCATGCAATCTGACAGAGCTTGAGCAGTTTTGTAAAGAAGAATGGGGAAAAACTGGTGTCCACATGTGCAAAGCTGATAGAGACCTATCCACACAGACTCAAGGCTGTAATTGCTGCCAAAGGTGCATCTACTAAATACGGACTTGAAGGGGCTTAGTAATTATGTAATCAATTATTTTGTGTTTTATACTTGAAATTAACTTAGATCACTTTGTAGAGATCTGTTTTCACTTTGACAAGGAAGTCATTTTTCTGTTGATCGGTGTCAAAAAAGCCAAATTAAATCCAGTGATTCAATGTTGTAAAACAGTAAAACTTCCTGGGATGGGTGAACACTTTTCATAGACACTGTGCATTAGAGACATCTAAGAGACCAGTAGAATGGCACATCGATGATGGAAAAATGGAGAGCTGTCAGAGAGAAGGGATAGATTGATCATGGAGTAGGTTAAAAAAGTTGGCATAACATTGTAGGCCAAAGGGCCTGTGTTGTGCTGTACTAGACTGGGGTACAGTGAAAAGTTTGTCTTGCATACATACTGTTTATGCAGATTAATTCCTAGACTTGACAAGAGTGTACAAGATGGTAAGAGGCATAGAGTGGACAGCCAGACTTTTTCCCCAGGGTGGAATAATACAAAGCAGCATAATTTAATATAAGGTGGGGTATGTTAGAGGTAATGCCGGGGGCGGTGGTAGAGGTAAATAGTTTACTAGTTAACCTGGTTGTGTTTGCTGTAGAATAGACAAACTCCCTGCACCATCCTCCACTTGAAAAAATAATCCAAGTATGTAAATGTCAATGATTTTCTTGAGGGCATACTCAATAAATCTATAGAATAATAACCATAACAGAATCAATGAAAGACCGCCCGACCTGGGTGTTCAACATGAGTGCAGAAGAATCAAACTGTGCAAGTACAAAAAGAAATAAACAATAATAAACAAACAAAAATAATGAGAACAGGAATTCTACAGATGCTGGAAATTCAGGCAACACACATCAAAGTTGCTGGTGAACGCAGCAGGCCAGGCAGCATCTGTAGGAAGAGGTGCAGTCGACGTTTCAGGCCGAGACCCTTCGTCAGGACTAACTGAAGGAAGAGTGAGTAAGAGATTTGAAAGTGGGAGGGGGAGGGGGAGATGCAAAATGATAGAAGACAGGAGGGGGAGGGATAGAGCCAAGAGCTGGACAGGTGATAGGCAAAAGGGATATGAGAGGATCATGGGACAGGAGGCCCAGGGAGAAAGACAAGAGGATGGGCAAGGGGTATATTCAGAGGGACAGAGGGAGAAAAAGGAGAGTGAGAGAAAGAATGTGTGTATATAAATAAATAACAGATGGGGTACGAGGGGGAGGTGGGGCCTAGCGGAAGTTAGAGAAGTCGATGTTCATGCCATCAGGCTGGAGGCTACCCAGACGGAATATAAGGTGTTGTTCCTCCAACCTGAGTGTGGCTTCATCTTTAGAGGCCGTGGATAGACATGTCAGAATGGGAATGGGATCTGGAATTAAAATATGTGGCCACTGGGAGATCCTGCTTTCTCAAAAATAATGAGAACCTGAGATGAAGGTTCTTTGAAAGCGAGGCCATTGGTTGTAGGAATATTGCAATGATGGGGAAAGTGAAATTGAATTAAGTTATCAGCTTTGATTCGAAAGCCAAACTCAGACAAGTAATACGTTTTACTGGACACTCCAACACAAGAAAGGTCAAATGCCCAAAATACATCATCTCACACTTCCCCCAGTTGAGTTCGTAGCCCCCACGTCCAGGAAGGGGACGTTTTGAGGGAACATTGACCAGCCCCTGAGGGGTCAGCAGCTTCAAGTTCCTGGGTATCAAGATCTCTGAGGATCTACTCTGGGCCTAATATTTTGATGCAATTACAAAGAAAGCATGACAATGGTTATATTCCATCAGTTTACTGATTGCATCACCATCTCTCTCTCTCTCTGTTTTACGGCAGTGAGCACCCAGCTTAATGGTGCATTACTGCCACCTTCTGCTCCGGAGTGTGCAATAGACTTACATTCTAAATTCTTCACCCAATCACACACACCCTAACCTACAACTTCATCTTTATCCTCCCATCTTTGACCATCCTAGTACTCTATTCCTGCTTATCCGTCATATCCTATAAAAAACCCCCGTACCGCATCACCATCTGGTGTGGAGGAGCTACTGCACAGGATCAGGAGCAGGAACGAAGTGTAAAGTTGTAAACTCATCCAGCTTTATCAGGGGCACCAGCCTCAAAGACATCTTCAAAAGTCGCCATTACTCAGGATTACTCTGCACATTACTGACAGATGCTTTAGAAGTAGCTTCTTCCCCTCCGATTCCCAAACAGTCCATGAACACTTATTTTGCTCTTTGCACTATACATACATAAATTTTATTAAAGATACAGCACAGAATAGGTCCTTCAACTTGATATGTCTTTGGAATATGGGAGAAGATCCACACATTCCACAGGGAGGAGGTAGACTTCTTACCAAGGATGCCGGGGTTGAACTGCAATTCTGTTATTTACTGCACTGCGACCCCAAAACAATTTTTGCATTGTCAGTGATAATAAACCCGATTGTATCGATCCTATTGTTAATTAATACTATACGTCCTGCTCCTGTGTATCAGCCATATCCCTCATACCTGTCCAAAAGACTTCAACGCCACCAAACTGCTCATCACAATTGGGAACCAATTCCGGGAACCTACTGGATTTTTATTCTATTTCTTATTGTAACGTTATCCACATTCATGGGCTAGCTCCCATTCCTCAGCAGGCAGGCAAATGCTCTTAGCTACTGGTATTTGTGTACACCAGGCAGGAATCAGAGTGGCTAGTTTACTAGGTTACCTTCTTGTCAGCTTGGAACAGTCGCCTCTGACCTCTCTCGTTCAAGTGTTTTCACCCAGAACTGCCATTCACTGGATTTTTTTTGCACCATTTGCTGTAAACTCTAGACCGTTGTGTATGAAAATCTCAGGAGATCAGTTTCTGAGATACTCCAACCACCCCACCTGGCACCATTCCACGGTCAAAGCAAAACACACAAGATGCTGGAGGAACTCAGCAGGTCAGATAGCACTTATGGAAAAGAGTAGACAATTAATGTTTCAGGCCGAGACCCTTCATTGGGAATGACCTGATGAAGGTTCTTGGCCTGAAACGTCGTCTGCCTGACCTGCTGGGTTCCTCTAGAATTTTGTGTGCACGCTTTGGATTTCCAACATCTGCAGATTTTCTCGTTTGTGATTCCACAGTCAAAGTCACTTAGCTCACATTTCTTTGCCATTCTGATTTTTGGTCTCAACGACAAATGAACCTCTTGACCAGGTCTGCATGCTTTGGTGAATCCAGTGGCCATCACCTGACTGGTGGATTAGATAATTTGCAGTACCGAGCAGGTGTACAAGTGTACCCAATAAAGTGACTACAAATTGTACTTCCGAGGAGACAGGAATTAAAACATACCAGAGTTATTAACAGAAATGTTTATTAATTATACTGTGAGGGACGTAGATTTTCTACAAGCGGCGACCACGGCGACCTCCCTTCCTGCGAGTGCTGTCCGAGGGGATTGGAGTGACGTCCTCTGCCAAAGAACAGTAATGTGGTTAATGCCAATAGATACAATCAGAACATTACTGTCACACACCCCACACAGTGAAACCTTTAGCATGCCACCAACACAGATGATTGCACCACAAGAGAAAGGAAAAGAATGAAGAATAAAATGTTAGAGTAAGTGCAGGTAGATAATAGGGTGGAACATCACAATGAGGCAGTCAAGTGTCCATCTAAGGGACTGTTCAATAGTCTGATAACAGTGGGGTGGAGGGAGCTGCCACTGAGTCTGGGGGCACAAGCTTTCAGCTTTTGCATCTTCTGCCCAGTGGGGGGGAGGGAGGGAGAAAGAAAGTCCAGGGTGGTTTGGGTCTTTGATTATGCTGGCTGCTTTTCACCAAGAAGCACTGACAGGGTCGACGAAGGGAAGCACTAGAAGAGAATACTGGGATCCACCACTTTTGATGGCAATTTCTTGTTGTCACACGTACCGAAGTACAGTGAAAATCCTTTGCTTTGCATGCCATCCATACAGATTGTTTCATCACAACATCATTAAGGTTTTACAGGGTAAAACAGTAACAGAATGCAGAATAAAGTGTTACAGTTACAGAGAAAGTGCAGAGCAGGATGGGGGTGGAAGGAGAATGGCAGGAGAGAGAGTTGAATCACCACCTAATAATCCACTGAGGTTGGGTGAGGCTGGAACTAGAAGTTATAGGTTAAGGGTAAAAGGTGAAATGTTTAAAAGGATTTGGAGGGGGAACTGCTTAAATCTGAATTCCAGATTCACCACCCTCTGGCTAAAGAAATTCCTTCTCATCTCTTCCCTTTTCTGAGGCTGTGCTCTCAGGTCCTACTATAGGAAACATGCTGTCCACATCAACTCTATCTAGGCTTTTCAATATTCAATAGGTTTTGCCCAGTCATCAAACAGTGATCATATATTAATCCTTTCACTCTCATGACCCTCCTCAGGACAAATTACTAACCCTTTTGTCTTCAGACAGTGGGAGGACATCGGAGAAAACCCAAACGCTCTCAGAGAGAACGTACAAACTTCTAACAGACAGCGACAGGAATTGGTGCTGTAAGTTGTTACATTAACTGCTCCACTACCCTGCCTACTCGGATCAGAACACATCTGTAGGCATTAGGGGAGAGCCAGCGGTCACTGCCCCTCCCTCACTGGCCTTACTGTGATGGTGGTGGCACTTGGGAAAGCAATTTCTACAGCTGTGATTTGGCAAAAAGTGGGAGGCCAATTCAAGGTTGTTTATTGTCATTTACGAGTGCAAAGGAAAATGAAGTGATTGTTACTCTGGAACCAAGGTAGCATTAAAAAGCACAATAAGCTCCCCAAGCCATAATAGTGACATGTTAACCACCACACTACCATGTCACCCTGTACACACATACGACTGGCTTACATACAGTCTGATTGTATGTACATCAAGTCATGCTTGGTGCAGGAGCATCTGTACATAAGGTGACTGATGAAAGTGACTCTTGGCAAGAGTAGCAGCAGGGCAAATGAAAATACAGGACAATAACTGTGCCAGTGTAGGTGTGAAGTGTAAAGTGACAGTGAATGAGCGGTGAGGGTCTGTGCAGAGGAGTGTGTCAGCATGGGTATGAGGTGTGGAGAGTCAGTGAATGAGGGGATGAAGGGGGTGGTGAGGGACTGTGGAGAGGAGAGTGTCAGTGTGGGTATGAGGTGTGGAGAGTCAGTGTAAAGTGACAGTGAATGGGGGATGAGGGGGTGGTGAGGGATGGTGGAGAGGAGTGTGTCAGTGTGGGTATGAGGTGTGGAGAGTCAGTGTAAAGTGACAGTGAATGAGGGGATGAAGGGGGTGGTGAGGGACTGTGGAGAGGAGTGTGTCAGTGTGGGTATGAGGTGTGGAGAGTCAGTGTAAAGTGACAGTAAATGGGGGCGGATGAAGAGGGTGGTGAGGGACGGTGGAGAGGAGTGGTTGAAGTGGATGTAGAGGTGTTGAACAGCTTTATTATTTGGGGAAAGTAACTGTTTTTGGGTCTGGTCTTCCTGGCATGGATGCTCTGTAGCCTCCTCCCTGATGGGAGCAGCACAAACAGTCAGGGGAGACAGACGACACCCTCAGCAGCTGGGCGCAATTCCCCGGCACGGAATCCGGTGTCGTCTGGTGAATGCGCCCACTTACCAATACGCCCGATTTTCATCCCAGATCGAGCTAGGGCTCTCAGGGCCGACTGTGCACCCGGTCCAGGGGTTTTGGTCCTAGGAGGAATTAGAAAATACTTTTGTCAGGCATCTGTCGATAACCTCACTGCTTTTTCTCTTTTTGCACTACGATATCTTTTATATGGAAATTTATTGTATTTCTGGGTATTTCTGGGAAATTTCACACTTAATGTTTTACACACAATGTTTAAGAACAGCTTCTGTCCCTCAGCCATCAGATTTCTGAATGGTCCATACACCTATGAACACCAACTATTTTGGCTGTTTCTTACATTATTTGTCTATTTTCTTATTTCTTATTATAATTCATAGTGTATTTTATGTATTGCACTGTACTGCTTCCACAAGACAAATTTTGCAACATACAAAGTGCTGGAGGAACTCAGCAGGTCAGGCTGAGGAAGATGGAGAGGAATGGACAGTCGATGTTTTCTCCCCAGGATGAAAGGTATTGGCCTGAAATGCCTACTGTTTATTTCCCTTCATAGATGCTGCCTGACCTGCTGAGTTCCTCCAGCATTTTGTGTGCGTGTTGCCCTGGAGTTCCAGCAAATGCAGAATCTCATGTTTAGAATTTCACAACATACAACATGTCAGTGGCAATAAAACTGATTGAGCTGGACATACCAAGGAGTTTGTGCATCTCTACTGGTGTTATCAAAGTGTTGATTATAACTTGGGGATGAAGCATTGTGTCCATACAAAGTGCCCAGTCTCACGGACCGCATCAGAGCCAGGTCTGCAAACTCCCTTCTGACCCTTTTACTCACGCTGTAAGCCAGCAGAGCTCTTGGCCTCCATGTGTGGCCAAGTAACTAAGCCCATCGCAACAGCTTCAGCTAATAGGAGAAAAGGCGACAGCATCTTAAAACAAGGTCCTCCAGGCAGATGGGGCACATCAGCCGTGGCTGACAGTCCATGTTCCCTCTAATTTTTTTTTACAGCTGTGCAAGCCAACCATTGCTCTGAGCAGGAAGTTCTTATACCGCCTGAAAACTGCGGCACATTATATAAAAGAAAATGCCAGCTCCGCGGCAACAAAGGCTCCGTGTGCAGGAGCATTTCAGTTACTGAGTGGCTGCGTATACGCGGAGCTTCGCGGGAACAGTGCTGCCACTTGTAAGCTAAAAGTTATTGATGGAACGTATTTTTGCCTTTCTCACCGAGGTTCTTTCCAAAAGGTCCAGACCTTCTGGGACTGAGCTAAGGTGGGTGGAGATTCAATATTTACAGCTGGCCTGCTGATGTCGGTATTTGAGACAGTACACTGACTTTGCATGAGTTGTCCCTGCTTGTGGTTTGGAAGAATTGTTGGCTGAATTTCCCACCTCTGAACAGAGCCCAGAAAACTGTTTTCCTAAACGAATTTATTTTCCTGCAATTTTTAACCAAACCACATCATTTCCCCCACAGCCAGCTGTTTTCTTAAAATACAGAGACATACAGGCCCTTCTCCAGGCAGACGTGAAAACAACCAGTCTGTTGGGCCTCTGGTTTGCACGTCTCTGAACACAGGTTTAGTGTGGAAGGTGGCTGTGCTGATGTGCGAGGAATGGCTTGAGCAACCTGCCACCATCAACTTGTACCTGACATGTTATGCTGAGTAGATTGACAACACGTACCCAACTCATCTCCTAGGGTTGCTGGCAACAGTACCCCAGTGAATCCAGGCCTTCGTAGAACACAGAACATTACATCACCGTACAGGCCTTTGGCCCATGATGCTGCGCCGACATTTTAACCAACTCCAAAATCAATCTAACCCTTCCCTTCCACACAGCCCTCCATTTTTCTATCATCCATGTGCTTATCTAAACATCTCTTAAATGTCCCTAATGTACTTGCCTCTTCCACCACCCCTGGCAGTGCATTCCACACTCTCCACTCTCTGTAAAAAAAAATCCTATCTCTGACACCCACCCCACTTTGTATTAGTTATTTCCGCCCTGGGAAAATGTCTCTGCTGTCCACTCAGTTGATATCTCTCATCATCTTGTACACCTCTCACCCTCCTTTGTTCCAAAGAGAAAAGCCCTAGCTCGCTGAAATCTCCTCTGCACCCTCTCTAAAGGCTCCACATCCTTCCTATAACGAGATGACCAAAACTGAACACAATATTCCAAGTGTTTTCTGATGAAGACCAACACATTATACACCTTCCTTTGTGGGGTCAAAGTTGATCCGCAGCCCTTTGGAATGGGATGCCTGAGGACTAGCCAGATACAGACATCGACAGTTGGTCATAGCCAGTCACCTGGCATGGAAACAGGCTCTTCGGCCCAATTGTTCCATGCTGATCCAGATTCCCATCTATACTAGTCCCATTTGCCTGCATTTGGTCTGTCTCCCTCTAAACCAGGGGACCCCAACCGTTTTTTATACCATATACTCCTAGCCCTAACCAAAGGGCCTTTGGACTCCAGATTGGGAACCCCTGCTCTAAACTTATCCTAACCATCAGGGAGGCTACAGCAGGCCCACCAGACTCAGAAACAGTTACTTTCTTCAAGCAGCAAGGCTGAACAACACTCCCACCACTACCCTTCACACCCCTCAACCATCACTGCTTTACGTCTGAGACTGTTAACACACACCATCCCTCAGAACCCTTCAACAGTATGTACGTGACCTACCATCCCTGCCAATGGCAGTTCTGGTTGACAAGGATAGTGTGAAACGACTTTTTTTTAAGGCAGGGGGAACGACAATCTCAGCACCATACAGCTGAGATGTACCTAGTCCTGCATTTAACAGAGAGCGCTTCACATCAACCGTGAGGACTCCATTGCAGAAGCAACGTTAAAGGTAACTTCAGACCACAATTAGCTTGCATTCCATGCACTGTGTAAAAGCAATTAATAGTGAAGCATTATTGAAGAAGTTATATACTCTGGCCAGGTGGCGGGACGGAGATATGTCTCTACCAAAGGAGGTGTAAGGCGTTCCTTCCCTCAGCTAGCCTACAGGTCATCCCTGAGCTAGGTGTAGCACCTGCTTAGTCCCCCATCTCTGATCAGGGTTACATGAAGCCATTGGATCAGGTGGTGGATGGTCAGATAAGCATCACAAGTCCTGGTTATGCGACCACTGACGTCAGCCAGACAACCTCAAGAGTAATGATAATGGCTCACCCGTCTTGCAAAGACACTGCCCAGAAGGCAGCAATGGCAAACCACTTCTACAGAAAAATTTTCCAAGTACAATCATTGTCTCGAGACCATGATCACCCACATCATACGACACAGCACATAATGATGATAATATTCAGGAGAAGCAGAAATGCAGAAGATCTTAGCCAGTCAAACATCTGTGGAAAATCATACTTTGTATGGTCGAACTTAAAGGCAGACTAAGATCAGTGGCAGAATTCCTTGCTGTGTGGAGGAAGAGAGGGACCTTGGGGCCCAAATTCAGACGACTCAAAGCTGCCACGCAAGCTGATAGGGAGGTTAAGGTGGTGTATGATGTGTTGGCCTTCATTAGTCGGGGGGTGAGTTCAAGAGCTGTAAGATAATGTTGCAGCTCTATGAAACCCTGGTTAGACCACAGAGTGCTGTGCTCTGTTCGGGTCACATCGTTGATGTGGAAGCTTTAGAGAGGGGGCAGAGGAGATTTACAAGGATGCTGCCTGGATTAGAGCATGTCTCGAGGAAAGGTTGAGTAAGATAGGGTTTTTCTCTTTACAGCAAAGGAGGATGAAAGGTGAAATAGTGAACAGCCATGGTAGCAATGACTAATACACGAGGGTATAAATTTAAAGGTGATTAGAGACAAGTATCAAGGAGATGTCAGAGAGGTACTTTTTTATATAGACTGTGTGGAACACACTACTGGGGCTGGTGGTAGAGGCAGGTACATTAGGAATATTTAGAGACTTGGGCACAAGAATGAACAAGGAGTATTAATGGGGAAGTTATACACTCTGGAGCAGTTCTGCCCTCTCCCCACATGGGGATTCACTAGCTGAGCGAGCTCCCCCAGCTCTGTTCTCATTCTGCAACTTTGTTTTGATACTTCCAACATTATCCCCAGCCTACCTCCCCCCCCCCACAACCCTCCATTTGGTCACACACCACCTCCCTTTATTTCCCCTTTCCTATTCTGGCTTCTTTCTGCCCCTTTCATTCCAACTCCATCACGGGCACTAGCCTCCCCAGCCGTGAAGACATCTTCAAAAGGCGATGCCTCAAGGTGGCATCTATCATTAAGGACCCCTCCCCCCATTACGCAAGACATGTTGTCTTCTCATTGGTATCATCAGGGAGGAAGAACAGGAGCCTGGAAGACACGTTTTCTGTATTTTGAATTACTACATTTTATTTATATACATATTGCAACACATGATAAAACATGTAACAATTTTACGATGTTTTGCAATGTACTGCTGCCACAAAACATATTTCACGACATATGGCAGTGATATTAAACCTGATTCAAATGAAGGGTTTCAGCCTAAAATGTCAACTGCTTATTCCCCTCCAGATGGTGATTGACCTGCTGAGTTCCTCCAGCAATTTATGTGAGATGGTTTAAAGGCTTTTTTTAAATAAGAGATTACAACTAACACTCACTGACCAAGCTAGGGTAAGTTTGAAAGTGCAGTGCCCCCCCCCCCACCCCGAGTTACTGACCTGTTGCCGCCAGTGGCTCGCAGCTTGATGTGTAGAGCAGTGATGCCCAGCTCCTTGCACCTCTGAGACACATCCTGAGCCGCCAACATGGCAGCATACGGGGAGGACTCGTCCCTGTCGGCCTTCACCTTCATCCCACCCGTGACGCGGCAGATGGTCTCCCTGCAACGAGAAGGCAGCTGGGTCACAACAGAGATTCAATGAGCCCAAACACATACACCAAGAAAAACTTATTTGCTTTAGTTGAAGTTCATTGTCATCTGACTGTACATATGTACAACCCAACATTCCTCCAGACCACAGCTACACCCACAAATCATATATCACACACAATACATAAAATAAAATATTACCCCAAGTTAATACAATATAACTCAAACTGCATGTCGTGCACAGCCCAGGTAAACAGTAAACAGCTCGCTGTCCTAGTGATGAGACCTCAGTGGTGGCAGGGTATTCATCAGTCTCACAGCCTGAGGGAAGAAGCTGTTACCCAGTCTGGCAGTCCTAGTCCTGATGCTCCTGTACCTCCTCCCTGAGAACAGTGGGATCCTCCCTAATCCAACAATCCCAGGCTGCTGGAGAAGCCCACATCCCGGATTCTGAAGAGACGTGAAAAAGTGGATGCAGAGAGGTGTTCCCCTTCAATGGAGTGGCACAGGAGCATAATATTTCACAGCGCCTGCGATGGGATTTCAATTCCCTCGCTATCTGTAAGGGTTTGTACATTCTTCCCATGACTGCATGAGTTTCTTCTGGGTGTTCTCATTTCCTCCCACAGACCAAAGTTGTACGGGTTAGGGTTAATAGGAAGCAGGAAGCATGGCGACACTTGTGAGATGTCGATGCAAATGAGGCATTTCACAGTGACAAATAAAGCTAAGCTTTATCTTTGCTTTCTGGATCACATCAGTGAGAAGAGACCAGGTCGTGTTTCTAGTGATTTGGATGTGCAGGAACCAAAAAAGTGAATGCTAACTTTTTTTTTATTCCTGCTAAGGAAAACTACCCCTCTGCATCCAGCTTGTTTAATCACTGTCTGGTACAAAGGGGCCACTACACACAATCCGAAAAAAATTGTAGGAAGTTGCAAACTCAGCCAAATCCATGATGGGCACTGGGCTCCCCAACATCCAGGACATCTTCAAAAGGCGACATCCTTCATTAAGGACCTCCATCACGCAGGAAATGCCCTCTTCTCATTGTTACCGTCAGGGAGGAGGTACAGGAGCCTGAACACCAACACTCCATGTTTCAGGAACAACTTCTTCCCCTCCGCCATCAGACATTGAGCCCATGAACATTTACCTCCCCCTCCCCACCCTTTTTGTGCTCTCTTTAGATTTAATTAACCTTCATCTATCTTATTGTGATTCAGCTTTTTCTATTATGTATTGCAAAGTACTGCTGCCTCAAAACAACAATTTTGACAAAATATGCCAGTGACATTAAACCTGATTCTGTCAAGCTCTGCGCTGAACAATCTCGAGCAGAAGCTTGGAAGCCTTGCCACGGAGACAGAGACAGCTGCGTAACCTGGCTTCAGCTGACCCCTGAAAGGGAGTGAGGGACAGCTTGCTCTGTGCCTAACCATCTATAGCGCCAGCACACAGACCTGCAGAGGAACAGCTAACAGGAATGTACGAGATCCAGCGTCCCTGTCAGCCAGGGTTACTGGACTGACAAGGATAGTAAGAAAACAAGTTCCTCTCTGCAGGGGGAAACGACACCCACAGCACTGAGCAGCTGGGATAAAGCTGATCCTGCAGTCTGAACACTCCACATAATCCTCACCGGCATCCATCCTTACATCTACTGGTAATGTTAAACACCACACTCGGTTCACAATCTGGTCTTGCGCTGGGTTCTAGGGCACTGAGCACAGCGGAGCGCTCACCAATTCCCCTCCTATCCCCACAATGCCCAACCCGGTGTGTACCTCCAGCTGCCGACACCCCATGTTTACCCCACTATGGTTGCCGAGACTGTGACATCAGTTACTCACTTGCCGGACAGGTCCGTTACGTGGACAAAGGTGTCGTTGAAGGAAGCAAAGATGTGGCAAACTCCAAATACATTCTCCCCCTCAGCCACCTGTGGTCCCAAACTGATCACCTGCTCTTCCTTCTTCTCCTTTCCTTTTCGGGGAGCCATTCTGAAAGAAAACAGCACAATAGCAATGTAACGGGGGCTGTGGAAGAGAATACGGATACAGAACGTGTATCCTTCACACCTAAAGGTGGCACATAAACACTGTACACAATAAGGTCTCATTAACAGTAACACCAGAGCAGAATGACTATTAGCACCAGAATCAGGAGAAACTCCCATAGACCCACAGAAACAGGCCATTCAGCTAATCAACATGCTGACCCATGCTAGTCCCATTGGCCCTTATCACTCTAAACCAGGGGTTCCCAACCCTTAAACGTGGTCACCAACCCCTGCTCTAACCCTTTCCTATCCGTGCAACTTTTTCATTTTGCGATTGCATCTGTGTCAACCCCTTCCTCTGGCAGCTCACTCCACCTACCTCTGTGTTAAGTTGTACCTCAGATCCTTTTAGATATTTTCCCACTCTCTTTTCATTCAGATTTAATTCCCTCTGTCCAGGAAAAAGTCTGAGTGCATTGTCCTGACGTATACCCCTCATACACCTGTATCAGGTCACCCGTTGGGAAGCTATCTCCTTCCATGTGACCAGGAATGAAGTCCACTCTGCCCACCTCTCCCAAACAACTCAGGCTCGAGTCCCAGCAACAGTCGTAACTATCTTCTTTGCCCTCTTTACAGCTTATTGACTGCAAAACAGCAAAGGGCAATTTACAACACGTACGGCAGCGTCTATGGAGAGGAATAACGAGCCGACGTTTCAGGCTGAGACCTTTTATTAGGACTGGGAAGAGTCTCAGCCCAAAATGTTGACTCTTTATTCCCTTCCATAAAGTCTGCCGCATGTCTCCAGCATTGTTTATAGTGGGAAATGCAACTCACCGAGCCTCACTGCAGTCCAGGCAGATTAATCTCTCTCCACATTTCACACCAAATCTCTCCTTTAAATATATTCAGCAACTTGACCTCCAGACTAGACTGAGAACTCCACCAGATGACCGATCTCACAGCTCAAAGCTAAATCCTCTTTATTTCAAGACTGAATTCTGGTTGTAGACACCACTGCTAAGGGAAACCTCTCTGCACGCAGCCTGCTGAGCCCTGTGCCGGACAGTCTACAGAAGACTGCAAACCTTGTCTCAGAGACAGAGAGTGCTGTGTAAAGAGGCTTCAGCAGACCCCTGAACAGAAGTAGAGAGGCAGCTCACTCTGTGGCCGACCGTCTGAAACGTCAGCATCCGAGTGTCAATGCGGTTAGGCCATGGGTGAACAGGTAACAGGAGAGTACGTAATCCAGCGTCCCTGCTAGCCACGGTTACTGGACTGACAGGGATATGAAGAAAAGGAGTGCCTCTCTGTCGGATGATGGATACCCAGAGCACTGAACAGCCTGGGCAGAACCCATCCTGCATTTAAGCCAGAGCACCTTCAATGGTCTGGTCAGAAGCTGAGATATCCCACTGTGTGTGAACTTAATTTTAAATGGCCTTCCAGCCCAACAAGCCGATCACATCTATGTGACCATTAACCCATGTCTTCGGAACGTGGGAGGAAACCGAAGCTCCCGGAGACCTACAAGGTCACGCGGAAAAACGTACAAACTCCTGCGGTAGAAATTGAACTGTGCTTTAACAAAAAATTGAAAGCTCCCACTGAACCCCCAGTAGTTTTATTTAGTAAAATAGATATTGGAAGACATTGAGGTCGAATATGTTCAGGTGAGAGGGGGAAGTTTAAAGAGAATGTGCGCAGACTGCAAATGCTGGAAGAACTCGGTGCATTAGCCAGCATCTATGGAACTTGTCTGTCGGTCAGTCCTGATGAAGGGTCTTGGTGCGAAACATCAACTGTGTACTCCTCTCCATAGATGTGAGTTCCTCCAGCAGGCTGTGTGCATTTCCAGCATCTGCAGAATCTCGTATCAGGGTTCCAGGTTGAAACACTGCATTCTTTTGTTTTACACCAGGGGCTCCCGACCTTTTCTTATGCTATGGACTCCTACCATTAACCGGGAGGTCTGTAGAGCGCAGGCTGGGAAGCCCTGGTTTGGAGAAGCCGCGGTGCATGGAACAGGTTGCCAGGGGTGCTGGTGGAAGCAGATGCGACAGAGAAATCTAACAGGCCTTTGGTTAGGCAAATGATTCATATCCCTCTATCCAGTATTATTCATGGCAGGCAAAAAGAATTAATTAATGCTCTGTTAGCACATTATAGGCCATCAGGCCCGTTGGTGTGCTGTGCCATGTTTCAGCTCTAATTGCACTCCTCCTTCCCCTTAACTGCTCAAACTGAGGTTTGGTGAGACTAGAGCTAGAGTAAAAAGTGAAATGTTTAAGGGGTCATGAGGGGGGACTTCACTCAGAGGCTGGTGCAGGTGTGGAATAGGGTTCCAGTGCAAATAGCGGATGCGAGTTTGACTGCAACCTTTAAGAGAATGGTGGGAGGGGTTTGGACAAGGTGTAGGTTGATGGGACTAGGTTAATAACAGTTCAGTACGGTCTAGATGGGCTGAAGGGCCTGTTTCTGTGCTGTAGTTCTCTACTACTCTAAATGTTCAGGTACTGAGCCAGCATTATAAAGACTAACTTGTCTCACAGAAGCTGGTGATCACTGATTGCCAAGGGTGTTCCAAACTACAGATACAGGAAATCTGAAATATACATGTATACACACACACCACAAACATCCACCATAACTGATTCCTCAACCCTATTAACTCTTGGTGAAAGCATGGTAGTTACAACCTCTCCATTCCTTCAACCAATTACCTTAAAGTTCTGCTCCCTGACTATAAACACTTCCCAATAAGCTGTGAGGTCCTGTCAACATCTCTCAACTTTAGAGTCCCAGTCTCTCCATGATGGTCATAATGACCACTTCTCATTGCTAACATCAGGGAGAAGGTACAGCAGCCTGAAGACACACACTCAGTGATTTAGAAACACCCTTTTCCCCTCCGCCATCAGATTTTGGAACGGAAAATGAAGCCATGTACACTACCTCACTACTTTTTTGTAATTTAGAGTGTTTTTTATTACTAACTCCACTACAGACAGTCCCAGGCATATGGCTGTGAAAAGATGTTCAGGCATGGAGCTAGAACCACATCCCAAAAAAACCCCAGGTTACAGAAGCTCCGAAGATCTCTCCCCATGGGAGAGGAAGGATCTTTGAAGATGGACCACACCTAGTGATGAGTTGAAAGACTGGCCCAGGACAGAACACTCTGCCTTAACATGGCCACAAACACAAAGTTCACAAGATATTCCAGTGATACCAAATCTGATTCAGCTACAGAAGAAGGAACCTCTCCTGGTTGTGCTTTCTCCAAAACTAATCTCCTCTCCCAAAAACATCCTCATATATCTCAACAAACTTTCTACTGGTAAAACATCCATATGGATGCCAGGTACAGGAATTACAAATCATTGCACAAGATATCATCCCACAACAGCTCTGACAACCTGTGCCCACACCAAAACATCCAATTTACCTCCCTTAACCTCCTTGTCTACCTCTCCAGCAAGGTTCTGCAAGTACCTGTAGGTTCCTGTAGGTTCGTTTGCTGCATCACTCCACACATGGTAACAACTAATGCGCTTATCCACACATTACAACTGCGATTCCCAAAGCCATTTGGAACATTCCAGAGGTACAGGAATCATCCCTCTTCATCGTGGTCTCAAATAATTGACCACTGATTCCAGAGCCACACCTCACTGTTTCTCCTTCTCTACATCAGTCCAGCCAAGTTCTTCAGCATCAGGGACCACAGTTCTCTCTGCCCCTAATGTCAATCTCATGTTTAAAATGACCCCCGGCAAAGTTATTCAAATAGATAAGTACAGACACGGCTCACTAAAAACTACAGACCAATTCTGTCTTCTGCCCCCTTCCTTTCCAGTCCTGTAGGGTCTCAGCCCAAAACTGACAATGTATTCACAAAATAATCTGCAGATGCTGGGGTCAAAGCAACGCTCACAACACGCTGACAATTTATTCTCCTCCATAGATACTGCCGGACCTGTCAAGTTCCTCCAACATTTTGAGTGTGTTGCTCTGGATTCCCAGCTTTGCAGAAACTCCTGGGCTTTTGACATGTGGCCATAGAAACAGACAGGAGTCTACTCTCCACCCTCATCTCACCTTCCCTTCATCCACACAGTGACACCCTCTGCCCCATTAAATTCCACTGCCCGTCTCTCCCAGCCCCGGGTCAACCTCCTCAACCCCAACACTCCACTGCATCCCACGATCCCTCTCCCCCATCAAGTCCTCTCTCTCCCCCCCCCACTTCCTGACCCACTCCTCAGACTTTAACCTGGTCCCAGTAGAACCCTCAGTCCCTCCGATCCCGTATTCCCATCCTCCGTCCCCCTCCCTTCACTGAATTCCACTCTCGCTCCCCACCACCCCCCCCGTCTCTCTCTCTCTCCCCCCCTTCCCTCCCTCCCCACGGACACGGTACCGGTCCCGATACAATACTCTCGGTCCTTCCGATCCTTTATCTTCCTCCATCCCTCTCTTTTCCTCCAAGCCACCGGACCCGGCTCTAAACTTCCCTCCATCCCTACCCGCCCCTCTCCCACCCCGCCGCGACAACCGAGGCCTGCGGCCCAGCCCAGCCCGCGGGAACCCTCCGCTCAAAATTTCGCATCCAGCCGCGGAGAAACCCAGCAGGATGAGAAAGGTGGATGAGCGCGGCTGCCGCAGGCGGCCGATGGGTTCCCGATCACCGCTACCGCCGCCGATGGACGCAGATTCGGAACGGCCGATTGCTACCTGCACCTTGTCTCACGGAGCAGCGGCCAGAGAGGGAGTTCAGGGGTCACCGTGCCGCATAGACTCACGGGAGCAACACCCACTACACCCTGCACTCGCTCAATATTCTTCAGTTTCAACTCAACAGCTTTCTTTAGGCAAGTTTACATTTGCTTTACCCTCGACTTAAATAAAAATTAAATTAAATGTAAATCTTAAATCTCCGGATTTTAAACTGCCCCACACAAAAATGGCCCTCGTTGCGGGGCAGGGCGGGATAAGGAGCTGCGGTGAAGCACCAACCATCACAGCAGCAAAATACAATGTTATCTGCTTATTCCTTAGAGTCAGGATATCAGGTTTAATATTACTGTCATTTGTAGTGAATATTGTCCTGCCGAAAGGTTTTGGCCCGAAACGTTTCCATAGATTATGTCTGGCCTCCTCCAGCATTTTGTGTGTGTTGTGGAGAGGGCTTTAAACCAAATAGCAGCGGGGTCGGTGCAACAGATTGGAGAAATGTGGATAAAGATAAGGTAAAAAAACGAAAACTAATAAAGAGTAAGGATGGAGTGCAGAAAAGGATATCAGGTAATCTGGAAGGATAGGCTGGAAGGTAGCACTCTTAATTAGGATGAGATCAGGGCGATAGTGAGAGATGATATAAGATCGAAGGAGCAGAATGCTGAATCCATCTGGGTAGAGATTAGGAATAGGCATCCGTTAGCCTCATGGGACCATGGATTTGCATCTTGGAAGGTTTCCAGGGTGCAGGCCTGGGCAAGGTTGTATGGAAGACCGGCAGTTGCCCATACTGCAAGCCTCCCCTCTCCACGCCACCGATGTTGGCCAAGGGAAGGGCATTAGGACCCATACAGCTTGGCACCAGTGTTGTCGCAGAGCAATGTGTGGTTAGGTGCCTTGCTGGCTCAGCCAAGGCTCGAACTAGCAACCTTCAAATCATTAGACAAATGCCTTAACCGCTTGGCCACGCGCCAAGGAATAGTGAAGGGATAAAAAAATCACTGGTGGGAGTTGTCTGTAGGCCACCAAATAATAACATTACAGTGTTATATCTGAGGCTTTCAGGAGGGGCAGGACTGGCAGCTTAACGTTCCAGGGTTCTGATGTTTCAAACATGATGGAGGTGGAGGCAGAGGAATGAAGGGTGGGGAGGGTTGGCATTGCTAGTCAGGGAAAATGTTACAGCAGTGCTCAGGCAGGACAGATTAGAGGACTTGTCTACTGAGGCCATATGGGTGGAGCTGAGAAACAGGAAAGGTATGACCACATTAATGGGGTTGTACTATAGACTACCCAATAGTCAGTGAGGATTGGAAGAGAAAATCTGCAGAGAGATAGCAGACAACTGCAGGAAACATAAATTTGTGATAGTAGGGGATTTTAATTTTCCTCTTATTGATTGGGATTCCCATACTGATAAAGGTCTAGACAGGTTAGAGTTTGTAAAATGAGTTCAGGAAAGTTCTCTAAATCAATATATAGAGGTACCAACTAGAGAAGATGCAATATTAGATCTCCTATTAGGAAACGACAAGAGACAGAAGTGTGTGTAGGGGAACACTTTGGCTCCAGTGATCATGACGCCAATAGTTTCAACTTGATCATGGATAAAGATAGATCTGATCCTCGGGTTGAGGTTCTAAACTGGAAAAAGGCCAAATTTGAAGAAATGAGAAAGGACCTAAAAAGCGTGGATTGGGACAGGTTGTTCTCTGGCAAGGATGTGATTGGTAAGTGGGAGGCCTTCAAAGGAGAAATTTTGAGAGTGCAGAGTTTGTATGTTCCTGTCAGGATTAAAGGCAAAGTGAATAAGAATAAAGAATGCAAACACGAGGAAATCTGCAGATGCTGGAATTTCAAGCAACACACATAATAGTTGCTGGTGAACGACACACATAAGGAACCTTGGTTCTCAAGGGATATTGAAACTGATAAAGAAGAAAAGAGGGATGTATGACATGCATAGGATACAGGGAGCAAATAAGGTGCTTGAGGAGTATAAAAAGTGCAAAAAATACTTAAAGAAATCAGGAGGACTAAAAGAAGACATGAGGTTGCTTTGACAGTCAAGGTGAAGGATAATCCAAAGAGCTTCTACAGGTATATTAAGAGCAAAAGCATAGTAAGGGATAAAATTGGTCCTCTTGAAGATCAGAGTGGTCGGCTATGTATGGAACCAAAAGAAATGGGGGAGATCTTAAATGTTTTTTTTTTGCGTCTGTATTTACTAGGGAAACTGGCATGGAGTCAATTGAAATAAGGCAAACAAGTAGTGAGGTCATGGAACCTATACAGATTGAGGAGGAGGAGGTGCTTGCTATCTTGAGGCAAATCAGAGTAGATAAATCCCCAGGACTTGATAGGGTATTCCCTCGGACCTTGAAGGAGACTAGCGTTGAAATTGCCAGGGCCCTGGCAGATATATTTAAAATGTCGGTATCTACGGGTGAGGTGCCGGGGGATTAGAGAATGGCTCATGTTGTTCCGTTGTTTAAAAAAGGCTCTAAAAATAATCCAGGAAATTATGGGCTGGTAAGTTTGACGTCGGTAGTAGGTAAATTATTGCAAGGAGTACTAAGAGATAGGATCTACAAGTATTTAGATAGACAGTGGTTTATTAGGGAGAGTCAACATGGCTTTGTACGTGGTAGGTCATGTTTAACAAATCTATTAGAGTTTTTCGAGGAGGTTACCAGGAAAGTGGATGAAGGGAAGGCAGTGGATATTGTCTACATGGACTTCAGTAAGGCCTTTGACAAGGTCCCGCATGGGAGGTTAGTTAGGAAGATTCAGTCGCTAGGTCTACATGGAGGGTATGCTGGGAAGGTCAGATCACAACCTGGTGCATCTAAAACCCTGCTACGTGCCTCTGGTGAAGAGTAAACCTGCAACCTCGAGGACAGTGAGGAAATGGTTGGAGGAGGCTTATGAGGCGCTCCAGGGTTGTTTTGAGATGACAGACTGGCAGGCACTCTGTGAGCCACATGGAGAGGATATTGATGGGCTCACAGAGTGCATCACTGATTACATCAACTTCTGTGTGGACTGCAATGTTCCGACAAGAACTGTCCTTTGTTATTCAAATAACAAGCCATGGGTAACAAAGGACATTAAGGACATCCTGAATGCTAAAAAGAGGGCGTTTAGAGATGGAAATAGGGAGGAGCTGAGGGCAATACAGAGGGACCTGAAAGCCAGGATCGGGGAGGCTAAAGACAGGTACAGGAGGAAGCTTGAGTGGAAACTCCAGCAGAACAACATGAGAGAGGTCTGGAGGGGGATGAGGACCATCACTGGGTTCCGGCAAACTAGCAACAGAGGAGCTGAGGGCAGTGTGGACAGGGCCAATGAACTTAACCTGTTCTTTAACAGATTTGACATTGTGGCCCCTGTCCATCCCCCATCTGTTGTCAGCCCCCAACCAACACATGTTCCACTCTCCCCTCCTACCCCTCCTCACAGTCCCCCACCCTGCTCTCATGACTATACCCCTTCCCCTTCCCCACACGAAACCACCACGGTGGGCTTCACAGCTCTACAGGTGAGAAGACAGCTGAAACATCTCAACCCAAGCAAGGCTGCAAGATCGGATGGTGTCAGTACTAGGGTGCTCAAAGCCTGTGCCCCTCAGCTATGTGGAGTACTTCGCCACGTATTCAACCTGAGCCTGAGGCTCCGGAGGGTTCCTGTGCTGTGGAAGACATCCTGCATCGTCTCTGTGCCGAAGACGCCGCGCCCCAGTGGCCTCAATGACTACAGACCGGTGGCATTGACCTCCCACATCCTGAAGACCCTGGAGAGACTTGTTCTGGAGCTGCTCCAGCCTATGGTCAGGCCACACTTAGATCCCCTCCAGTTCACCTACCAGCCCCGACTAAGAGTTGAGGATGCCATCGTCTACCTGCTAAACCATGTCTACGCCCACCTGGACAAGCCAGCGAGCACTGTGAGGGTCATGTTTTTTGACTTCTCCAGTGTGTTCGACACCATCCGCCCTGCTGTGCTGGGGGAGAAGCTGACAGCGATGCAGGTGGATGCTTCCCTGGTGTCATGGATTCTTGATTACCTGACTGGCAGACCACAGTACGTGTGCTTGCAACACTGTGTGTCCGACAGAGTGATCAGCAGCACTGGGGCTCCACAGGGGACTGTCTTGTCTCCCTTTCTCTTCACCATTTACACCTCGGACTTCAACCACTGCACAGAGTCTTGTCATCTTCAGAAGTTTTCTGATGACTCTGCCATAGTTGGATGCATCAGCAAAGGAAATGAGGCTGAGTACAGGGCTACGGTAGGAAACCTTGTCACATGGTGTGAGCAGAATTATTTGCAGCTTAATGTGAAAAAGACTAAGGAGCTGGTGGTAGACCTGAGGAGAGCTAAGGTACCGGTGGCCCCTGTTTCCATCCAGGGGGCCAGTGTGGACATGGTGGAGGATTACAAATACCTGGGGATACGAATTGACAATAAACTGGACTGGTCAAAGAACACTGAAGCTATCTACAAGAAGGGTCAGAGCCGTCTCTATTTCCTGAGGAAACTGAGGTCCTTTAACATCTGTCGGATGATGCTGAAGATGTTCTACGAGTCTGTGGTGGCCAGTGCTATCATGTTTGCTGTTGTGTGCTGGGGCAGCAGGCTGAGGGTAGCAGACACCAACAGAATCAACAAACTCATTCGTAAGGCCAGTGATGTTGTGGGGATGGAACTGGACTCTCTCACGGTGGTGTCTGAAAAGAGGATGTTGTCCAAGTTGCATGCTATCTTGGGCAATGTCTCCCATCCACTACATAACGTACTGGGTGGGCACAGGAGTACATTCAGCCAGAGACTCATTCCACCGAGATGCAACACAGAGCGTCATAGGAAGTCATTCCTGCCTGTGGCCATCAAACTTTACAACTCCTCCCTTGGAGGGTCAGACACCCTGAGCCAATAGGCTGGTCCTGGACATTTCCTTCTGGCATAATTTACATATTATTACATAATTATTTATGGTTTTATATTGCTGTATTTATACTCTATTCTTGGTTGGTGCAACTGTAACGAAACCCAATTTCCCTCGGGATCAATAAAGTATGTCTATCTATCTATCTATTAAGGGTGAAGGGGGAAAAGTTTAAAGGGAACATTAGCGGGGCTTCTTCACACAGAGAGTGGTGGGAGTGTGGAATGAGCTGCCAGATGAAGTGGTAAATGTTGGCTCACTTTTAACATTTAGGAAAAACTTGGACAGGTACATCGATGAGAGGTGTATAGAAGGATATGGTCCAGGTGCAGGTCATTGGAACTAGGCAGAAAAATGGTTTGGCACAGCCAAGAAGGGCCAGAAGGCCTGTTTCTGTGCTGTAATGTTCTATGGTTCTATGGTTCTATGTGCATTTAAGAATGGAACAGCAGTTATCATGGGGGACTTCAGCTTGCACATAGATTGGGTGAGTCAAGTTGGTCGAGGCAACCTTGAGGAGGACTTCATAGAATGCATCTGTGATGGCTTTCTTGAACAGTATGTTATTGAACCTACAGGGAACGTGCAAAGAGACAGGTAAAATTAGTGATCTTGTAGCTAGGGCTCCTCTTGGAAAGAGTGATCACAGTATGATTGAGTTTCCCATACAAATGGAGGGTGCATTAGTTCAATCGAAAACTAGTATATTATGCCTAAATAATGGAGACTACAATGGGATGACGGAGGAGTTGGATGGGGTAGACTGGGAACACAGGCTATATGGGGGAACAGTGGAAGACTTTCAAAGAGATTTTCATGGTGCCAAAAAAAAGTATATTCCAGTTAAAAGCAAGGACAGTAAGGGTGGTGAGAGCCAGCCATGGATAATTAAGAAAATAAAGGAAGGCATCAAACTAAAATCTCGTGCATACAAAGTTGCCAAGAATAGTGGGAAACTGGAAGATTGGGAAAACTTTAAAAAGCAGCTATGAACCACTAAGTGAGCAATAAAGGAAGGGAAGATAGATTATGGAAATAAACCAACACAAAATATAAAAACAGATAATAAAAATTTGTATCATTATATAAAGCAGAAAAAGGTGGCCAAACTGAATGTAGGACAAGAAGGGGGAATTGATATTGGGTAATGAGGAAATGGCTGAAGCTTTGAATGACTGTTTTGTGTCGGTCTCCATGGTGGAGGACCAATCTAATATGCCAAAGAGAGATGTTATGGATGCAATGGGAGGTGAGGAACTCGACACAATAACTATCACCAAAGAGGTAGTGCTGAATAAACTTGTGGGCCTAAAGATAGACAAGTCCCCTGGTCCTGATGGAATGCATCCCAGGGTACTGAAGGAAATGGCAGAGTTTATAGTAGAGGCTTTGGTGATAATTTACCAAAATTCTCTGGACACTGGGCAGGTCCCAGCCGATTGGAAGATGGTGAATGTCACGCCGCTATTCAAAAAAGGATGTAGGCAAAAGGCAGGTTACAATAGGCCAGTTAGTTTAACGTCTGTAGTTGGCAAAATGCTTGAAGCTATCATTAGAGAAGAAATAGCGAGGCATCTGGACAGAAATGGATCCATCAGGCAGATGCAGCATGGATTCAGCAAGAGCAGGTCCTGTGTGACAAACTTACTGGAGTTCTTTGAGGATATAATGAGCACAGTGGATAGAGGGGAACCGGTGGACGTTATTTACATAAGTTTCCAGAAGGCATTCGATAAGGTGCCACATAAAAGACTTATCCATAAGATAATGATACATAGGCATGGATGTATTAGGGGGTGATATATTAGTTTGGTTAGAGGATTGGTTAACCAATAGAAAGAAGAGAGTTGTAATACATGGCTGTTACTCTGGTTGGCAATCAGTGGTGAATGGTGTGCCACAGGGGTTGGTACTGGTCCCGCAAATGTTCATGATACACATTAATGATCTGGAAGAGGGGACTGAGTGTAGTGTATCTAAGTTTGCTGATGATACTAAATTGAGTGGAAAAGCAAATGGTGCAGAAGATATGGAGAGTCTGCAGAGAGATATAGATAGGTTAAGTGAGTGGGCAAAGGTCTGGCAGGTGGAGTACAATGTTGGTAAATGTGAAGGAAGGGAAAATAACAGAGCAGATTATTATTTAAATAGTAAAAATTGCAGCATGCTTCTGTGCAGAGGGACTTGGGAGTGATTGTGTATGAATCACAAAAGGTTGGTTTACAGGTGCAGCAGACTATGAAGAAGGCAAATGAAATGTTGGACTTCATTGCTAGAAGGATTGAATTTAAGAGCAGGCGGGTTATGCTGCTACTGTACAGGGTACTGGTGAGGCCACACCTGGAGTACTGCGTGCAGTTCTGGTCTTCTTACTTGAGGAAGGATATACTGGCTTTGGAGGTGGTGCAGAGGAGGTTCACCAGTTTGATTCCAGAGATGAGGGGGTTAAACTATGAGGAGAGATTGAGTTGCCTGGGTCTGTACTCAATGGAATTCAGAAGAATGAAAGGAGATCTTATAGCAACACATAAAATTATGAAAGGGATAGATAAGATAAGGCAGGAAAGTTGTTTCCACTGGTAGGTGAGACTAGAACCATGGGACATAGTCTCAAGACTAGGGAGAGTAAATTTAGGATGGGCATGAGGGGGAACTGCTTTTCCCAAAGAGTGGTGAATCTGTGGAATTCTCTGCCCAATGAAACATTGGAGGCTACATCAGTAATTATATTTAAGACAAGGTTAGATAGATTTTTACATAGTAGAGGAGTTGAGGGTTATGGGGAAAAGGTGGAGATGAGTCCATGGCCAGATCAACCATGATCTTATTGAATGGTGGAGTAGGCTGAACGGGCCAGATGGCCGACTCCTGCTATTTTCTTCTGTTCAATGTTTAAGGGAAGTTTGGATAGGTACATGGACAGTAGGGATATAGAGGGCAATGGTCCCAGTGAAGGTCGATGGGAGTAGGCAGTTTAAATGTTTTGGCATGGACTAGATGGGCCAAAGGGCCTGTTTCGAGGCTGTACTTCTATATGTCTCTAATAATAATAAATAAATAAGCAGTACATATGGAGAACATGAGATGAAGAGTCCTTGAAAGTGAGTCAAGACTTATGGGAATCTTTCAGTGATGGGACAAGTGAAGTTGAGTGAAGATATCCCCGCTGGTTCAAGAGCCTGATGGTTGAGGGGTAATAACTGTTCCTGAACCTGGTGGTGTGAGTCCTGAGGCTCCTGTACCTCCTTCCTGATGGTTGAGGGGTAATAAATGTTCCTGAACCTGATGGTGTGAGTCCTGAGGCTCCTGTACCTCCTTCCTGATGGCAGCAGTGAGAAGTGAGCATGGCCTGGCTGGTAGGAATCCCTGAAGATGGATGCTGCTTTCCTGCGACAGAGCACCATGTAGATTTGTTGAGTGCTGGGGAGAGCTTTACCAGTGATGGACCGGCCTGTATCCACTACTTTCTGTAGAATTTTCTTTTCAAGAACATTCATAGTAGAACAAAGAAATTGAATAGAATCAGTGAAAAACTACACACAAACTAAGACAGTCAAACAGCCAATGTGCAAAAGAAGACAAACTTGCAAATACTGAGAAAGAAATAGCAATTAAATAAATAATGCCAAGAACCTGAGTTGTAGAGTTGTGGCAGATTTGAGGCCCATCCACCTAAACTGAGCGCAAGGCCGATTTGGAAAGGTCATGTATGGACCAGAAGTGGAGGCAGTGTCCTGGCCCAGAGCGTATTGATGCGATAAGCCCTGGGTCCTAGTATGAAGAACGTCCCGATATTTGGACAATTTAAACGCTGGGCCGTGTCGGGTAAGAGGCGGGGATCAGGTCTGTTCTGTTCACTGCTCTGTGACATTTACTCGGCTCCAGCAGCTCCGGGCTTGGTGTCTATCGACTCACTTTTGTTCTGAACGCTACTTGCTTACTTTTATTGTGTGCACAATTTGTGTTTTTTTCTCTCTGGACATTGGCTGTTTGATGGTCTTTTTTATGGGTTCTTTTGTGTTTCTATGTTTGGCAGCTGCCTGTAAAGAGACAAATCTCAATGTTGCATAGTGTATACATACTTTGAAAATAAATGTACTTTGAACTTGTTAAAGTACTTGAATGTACTGTAAGTCCATAGGTTGTCACAAAGAAAGCATTTTAAAGAGAAAAGGCAAGACAAAGGAACACATACTAATCCTTATAGAGGGATCAGAAGTGGAGAGAGTGAGCAGCTTCAAGTTCCTGGTGTCAAGATCTCTGAGGATCTAACCTGGTCCCAACATATTAATGCAGTTATAAAGAAGACAAGACAGCGACTATACTTTATTAGGAGTTTGAAGAGATTCGACATGTCAACAAATACACTCAAAAACTTCTATAGTTGTACTGTGGAGAGCATTCTGACAGGCTGCATCACTGTCTGGTATGGAGGGGCTACTGCACAGGACCAAAAGAAGCTGCAGAGGGTTGTAAATTTAGTCGCTTCCATTTCGGGCACTAGCCTGCAAAGTAGCCAGGACATCTTCAAGGAGCGGTGTCTCAGAAAGGCAGCATCCATTATTAAGGACCTCCAGCACCCAGGGCATTCCCTTTTCTCACTGTTACCATCAGGGAGGAGATGCAGAAGCCTGAAGGCGCACACTCAGTGATTCAGGAACAGCTTCTTCCTCCTGCCCTCCAATTCCTAATTGGACTTTGACCACTTTAAAAAATATATTAGTTCTGTTTTTGCATGATTTTTAATCTATTCCATATACATATACTGTAATTGATTTATTTATTTCTGCTATATTATGTATTGCATTGAACTGCTGCTGCTAAGTTAACAAATTGCACGTCACATGCCAGAGATAATAAACCTGATTCTGATTCTGAAAGCATGGCCGAGCCTCTACTTTCTTAGAAGTTTGTGAAGATTTAGCATGTCATCTAAAACCTTGACAAACTTCCACAGAAGCCTGGTGGAGAACATACTGACTGTTGCTTCACAGCCTGGTATGGAAACACCAATGCCTGGCTTTTGTAGGCTTTTCTGTTCAAGGGCATTGATATCTCCACCATACGTCTATAGAAGTTTGTCAAACTTTTAGATGACATGCTGAATCTTCACAACCTTCTAACAGAGTAGACGCACTGCTGTGCTTTCTTTGTAATGGCACTTACATGCTGGATCCATTTACTTTAAACTTAACTATATAAAATTTACTTTGAACTTAGCAACACCTTGACCATCCTGTACTAACATGTTCTAATCTAATTTAGTTCTAATCGTGTTCTTTCTTGTAAAAATTGGGTATCATTTATGCTTATTTTATATGAATGCTCTGTGCCTGCCTTGCTGCTATCAACTTTTAATTGCACGTATGCACAAATGTACTTGTGTATATGACAATAAAGCCGACTATTGAATTTCGTTCCTGCGGTGGTTTGTCCTCGGTTGCACCCCGAACTTCCGACTTGCCCCGCTATGGGTGCCATGTTTGTGCGGGGCAGGCTAAAAACCCAGAAATTTAATATTTACTTTTATTTATTATTATGGGCGTGTTAAATACATATATGTCTGTCTATTAGTGCCGGCTGAGCCGAAACTGAACCACTTTGAGCTTGTGGACAGGGTGGTGTGTGTCGCTCCCGTGAGGCTGTGCGGCGCGCTGACCTCTAACCTCGCTCTCTCGGCCTGCTGCTTTGCGGGAGGAGGTGCAGGTAGGAACCGGCTGCTCGGGATCCGCGTCCATCGGCGGCGGGAGCAGTGACCGGGACCCCATCGGCCCCTGTCTGCACCCGGCAGATACCCATCCTCCTCGCCTGATCCTTATCTGGCGGAGTTTATTCCCGATTATCCGTCGGGAGCGGGTGCCGCCGCTAACAGGAGCCCTTTCGGTAATTGATTGTTTCGGGCTAATTAATCAGTTGTAGTTAACACTACCGAGCAAACGATGTGAACATTGTTCACTAAAATGAACTTTGTCTTTCACCAGGGACCTGGAAGGTGGCAGCATGATGATATGGGCAAGGAAGGTAAGCTATTGTCAAAGTCAGCATGTATTCGAGGGGCCGAACGGCTGCTTCTTCCATGACCACGTGTGGATTCATTAAACAAGGTTGCCTGAAGTTACCTTGGTCGTCATCCATTTAAATGTCTGTTTGAAGTCACATAAAAGTGAGAGATTTCCTTTACTTTTTAATTTTATATTGTCTATTAAGATGGAGCGTGTGGAACTGAATTATGTGGTGAAATATGTTTTTCAGCATCAGTACATTGCAATACATAAAACACTGTACCGTACAATATAGCTATATATAAAAAAAGTGCAAAAGCAGCAAAATACTGAGTAGTGGTTCAAAAAACTGATGGTGGAGGGAAAGAGGCTTTTCCTGAATTGAGAGTGACTTCAGGCTGATGCATCTCTCTGATGGCAGCAATGAGAAAAGGGCATGTCCGTATGTCTTTGGGATACTGGTGCAGTAAATTGTTACGAGTGCTGATATCCAACCGTCCTGCCCTTTCGCTAACCCCTTTCCTGGATTACGGTGTAAAAAATGATCGAACTCTCTTGAGTACTGAATGATTGAATTACCACCCTCTCCTAGGGAAGATATTCCCGAGATTCGCTACTTAAATAAGTTTTTTTTTAAACTTGTCAAGACCCCATGAATGAAGAATTGGAGTAGGGGCAAGGGATTCTGATTTATGGATCATTTGAATCTCTTCTGGGGCAGGCGGGACCTGTACTTGAATCTGAGGGGGACCAATATTCTTGCAAGCAGGTTTACTAGAGCTATTGGGATTGGTTTAAACTAATATGGCAGGGGGATGGGAACCAGTATGACAAGCGCTGAGGATGAGATAGCAGGTTTACAAGTAGATGATATAAGGAAGGATAAGGTACAAATGCAAACAGAGCAGAGTTAAATTGTACCACAGAGGCAAAATTCAAAAGGGTGAAGAATGCAGGCCTGTCCTGAAGGTGCTGTATTTAAATGCGCATAGCATTCGGAATAAGGTGGATGTACTCGTGACGCAATTTGAGATTGGTTGGTATAACATGGGCATCACTGAGTCGTGGCTGAAAGGTGATAGTTCACAAACACAAGGAAATCTGCAGATGCTGGAACTTCAAGCAACACACACAAAATGCTGGTGGAACGCAGCAGGCCAGGCAGCATCTATAGGAAGAGGTACAGTCAACGTTTTGGGCTGAGACCCTTCGTCAGGACTAACTGACAGAAGAGCTAGTAAGAGATTTGAGAGGGGGAGGGGGAGGGGGAGATCCAAAATGACAGAAGACAGGAGGGGGAGGGATGGAGCCAAGAGCTGGACAGGTGATAGGCAAAAGGGATACGAGGCTGGAGAAGGGAGAGGATCATGGGATGGGAGGCCTAGGGAGAAAGAAAAGGGGAGGGGAGCCCAGAGGAAGATGGAGAGCAGGCAAGGAGTTATAGTCAGAGGGAGAAAAAAGGGGAAAAATAATAAATAACAGATGGGGTAAGAAGGGGAGGAGGGGCATTAAGTTAGAGAAGTTAATGTTCATGCCATCAGGTTGGAGGCTACCCAGACGGAATATATGGTGGTGTTCCTCCAACCTGAGTGTGGCTTCATCTTTACTGTAGAGGAGGCCGTGGATGGACATGTCAGAATGGGAATGGGATGTGGAATTAAAATGTGTGGCCACTGGGAGATCCTGCTTTCTCTGACGGACAGAGCGTAGATGTTCAGCAAAGCGGTCTCCCAGTCTGCGTCGGGTCTCACCAATATATAAAAGGCCACATCGGGAGCACCGGATGCAGTATATCACCCCAGCCGACTCACAGGTGAAGTGTCGCCTCACCTGGAAGGACTGTCTGGGACCCTGAATGGTGGTGAGGGAGGAAGTGTAAGGGCATGTGTGGTACTTGTTCCGCTTACACGGATAAGTGCCAGGAGGGAGATCGGTGGGAAGGGATGGGGGGGACGAATGGACAAGGGAGTCGCGCAGGGAGTGATCCCTGCGGAAGGCAGAAAGGGGGGAGGGAAAGATGTGTTTAGTGGTGGGATCCCGTTGGAGGTGGCGGAAGTTACGGAGAATTATCTGTTGGACTCGGAGGCTGGTGGGGTGGTAGGTGAGGACCAGGGGAACCCTATTCCTAGTGGGGTGAGAGCAGATGTACGTGAAATGGGAGAAATGAGTTTGAGAGCAGAGTTGATGGTGGAGGAACGGAAGCCCCTTTCTTTAAAAAGTTGAACTGTGAAATGGCGGAGATGTGGGTGAGGGCAGCATTGATGGCGGAGAAAAGAAAACTTTTTCCTTTGAAGGAGGAGGGCATCTCAGATCTTATGCAGGATAGGTTCTGCCCAGGCTGCTCAGTGCTCTGGGTGTCGATCAACCTGCAGAGAGAAACTCGTTTTCTTCTTATCCTTGTTAGTCCAGTAACCCCGGCTGACAAGGACACTGGATCTCGTACATTCCTGTTAGCTGTTCGTGTGCGGCCCGCTCAGTGCTGGCTGGTGCGCTGTAAATTCAGCCTGTCGACTGTAGAAGAGCTGTCTTTGTTCAGAGTAAATTTGTTATCAAGTTCAAGTTTGTCATACATGAACACAGCCAAATGAAACAGCGTTCCATCAGGGCCAAGGTGCAAAACACAGTGCCAACAACAATTAGCAAAGTACATAGATGTCACTGTGAGATTTGTTTTCTTGCAGACGTTCACAATAAGTACAACAAAACAACAGAATCAATGGAAGAAACACAGAACTGAGACAAACAATGTGCTGACTGGTCTGCATAAGGGCTGACTACACAGCACTCGTCTCTGAGCAAGGTTTGCAATCTTCTGCTGTAGACAGCTCAGTACAGCACTCAACAGGGATGTGTATATATATACAGAATATTTTTCCCTGTGTGCTTAACTAGAACCAAAACTCTGTTTTGGGGTCTAAGAAAAGTCACTTAGTTTACATCATGGTTGGTAAATCAGTGGAGTTCAGTCACTCGACTGCAGACAATTGACCTTGAGTATTTAATTCTTGCAAAGTGTCTTGTGGCTAGCACAGTTGGGCATGTTGTTTAGTGGGTTTCAAACTCCTGGGAGAGCTCGTCGCGCACAACCTCTCATGGTTCCAGAACACATTCTACACAGTCAAATCATCTCTGCTTTCTGAGGGGCTGAAGAGAGCTGGACTTTGCACATCCATGCTCGCGTCTTTTTACAGATGTGTAGTAGAGAGCATCCGAACATGCTGCGTTACTGCGTGGTACAGAAACTGCACTGCGACAGACAGGAAGGTTCTACAACAGATCAAAACTGTCCAGAGCATCACTGGCACCATCCTATACACTATCAAGGACATGTATACTGAGAGGTGCTGGAAAAGGTTCAGGAACACCATGAAGGATCTCACCCACCCTGCTCATGGACTGTTTGTCCCACTCCCGTCAGGGAGGGGGCTATGTAGCATCTAGACCAGGACCACCAGATTCAAAAACAGTTACTTTCCCCAAGCAGTAAGGCTGATCAACACCTCCACCCACTAACTCCACCACTACTGTATTATTTCCCATCGGTCACCTCATGTACAGCCTAGAGCCACTTCATGGACATGCAGTCAATCGATACAGACTATGCCTTAGGTTTTATATATTTTTTATTAGTATTGTGTTCTTACTGAGTTTTTTGTGCTTCATATCCAATGTGCAATGATGTCACTCTCCTTTACACTTGTGTACTGGATTGACGTTGTACAATCTCGAATGAATGGCCTATTTCTGTGTGGCGTTACTCTCTGTGATTATGAGAAGTATCCAATGATACCCTTAGTGATACATGTTCTACTCCCACACTACCGTCAATGGGATCGTGCTGTGTACAGATTGCCTGTTGTGTTTTCTCTATTGTGTTGACCTGATGTTGAGTATTGAATTGTTTATAAAGTATTTATGTGCTACCCTCGATTGTGAAGGATACACGTCTCATCTGCAACCCCTGTTACATTGCTACTGTGCTTCTTTCTTTCAGAATGGCTCCCCGAAAAGGAAAGGAGAAGAGCAGGTGATGAGTTTGGGAGCAGAGGTGGCTGAGAGGGTTTTCAACGACACCTTTGTCCGTGTAACAGACCTGTTTGGCAAGTGAGTAACCGATGTCACAGTCTCTCAGCAGCCATAGTGGGGTAAAAACACCAGACAGATCGACATGGGGTGTCGGCAGCTGGAGGTACAGACTGGGTTGGGCATCGTGGGGATAGGAGGGGAATTGGTGAGCGCTCAGAACCCAGTGCACGACCAGATTGTGAACCGAGTGTGAGTGTTTAACGTTGCCAGTAGATGTAGATGGATGCCGGTGAGGATTATGTGGAGTGTTCAGACTGCAGGATCAGCTTTATCCCAGCTGCTCAGTGCTGTGGGTGTCGTTTCCCCCTGCAGAGAGGAACTCGTTTTCTTACTATCCTTGTCAGTCCAGTAACCCCGGCTGACAGGGACGCTGGATCTCGTACATTCCTTGATAGAAGTGTATAGGGTTGTTAGAGGTATGGAGTGGACAACCAGTACCTCTTTCCTAGGGTGACAGTGGCTGGCTAATGTATCTGTTGGCTGGACAGTAAGACCATAAGATAGGAGCAAAATTAGGTCATTTGGCTTATTCAGTCTGCTCTACCATTTCATCATGGCTGATCCAGTTTCCATCTCAGCCCCAATCTCCTGCCTTCTGCCAGTGTCCCTTCATGTGCTGACTAATCTAGAATACATCAATCTCTGCCTTATAGTCTCCACTGCTACCTGTGGCAATGTGGTCCACAGATTCGCCACTGTCTGGCTAAGAAGTTCCTCTTCAGGTCTTGGTCTGTTCAAAATGGAGGTTCGTCTATTCTGAGGCTGTGTCCTCTGGTCTTAGGTTTCCCCTACCAGTAGAAACATCCATTCCACATCCTCTCAGAATTTGATAGGTTTCAATGTGTATGGGAATCGTAACACAATATCTGTGGTGCTACCACTCACATGCTTGATTGAGGTTTATCTAGCTTTCGATGTAAGCGGCCCTGTGGCTGCTGTATTGTAGTCATTAATCTGGAAAGAGAGGGCACACAATTGAAAAGAACGTTGCCGGGACTTGAGAGCCTGAGATATAAGGGGAGGTTGGCCGGGCTGGAGCTTGATTCCTTGTAAAAGGTGCAGTTTCCTTCCTCATCCCAGTGGACGTACAGGTTAAGGCTGGTAAGCTATGTTGGCGTCTGAAACATGTTGACAACTCCGGGCTGCCCTCAGCACATCTTTGGGCTGTCGTATAACATTACAGCATAGAAACAGGCCTTTCGGGCCATCTACTCCAGTTGAACAATTAATCTGCATCCATATCCATGTATACTTACATCAAATTTCCCCTCAGTCTGATACACTTCAGGGATTACAGTGCTAATCCATTCAGTCTTTTCCTATAACTCAGGTCCTCAAGTACTGGCAACATACTTGTCTGTTTTCTCTGTGTTCTTTCAATCTTATTGCTATCTTTCCTGCACATAGGTGACTAGAATTGCACACAATATTCTAAATTCAACCTCACCGACGTCATATACTACTTTAACATAACTTCTTGTACTCAGTTGTAACATGGGTGTGCATCTTGGTTAGTGTGAATGTGTTGGGCTGAATGGCCTGTTCCTGTACGGCATTACTCTGTGACTAGAAGAAGTATCTGATGATTCCCCTAGTGACACTGTACATGTTCTGTTCCCACTTTACTCTCAGTGGGATCTTGCTGTGTACAGATTGTTTGTTGTGTTTTCTCTTGTGTTGACCTGATCTTAAGTATTGTTTGCAAAGTGTTTATGTGCTATCCTCGGGTGTGAAGGATACACGTTCTGTATCCGTGTTCTCTTCCACCGCCCCTGTTACATTGCTACTGTGCTGATTTCTTTCAGAATGGCTCTCTGAAAAGGAAAGGAGAAGAAGGAAGAGCAGGTGATCAGTTTGGGACCACAGGTGGCCGAGGGGGAAATTGGATTTGGAGTTTGCTGCCTCTCTGCTTCCTTCAACGACACCTTTGTCCACGTAATGGACCTGTCCGGCAAGTGAGTAACCAATGACACACGCAGTCACAGGAGGTGTGGGGTAAAAACACCAGACAGATCGACATGGGGTGTCGGCAGCTGGAGGTACAGACTGGGTTGGGCATCGTGGGGATAGGAGGGGAATTGGTGAGCACTCTGCTGTGCTCAGTTCCCCGGAACCCAGTGTACGACCGGATTGTGAACCGAGTCTGAGTGTTTAACGTTACCAGTAGATGTAAAGGTGGATGCCGGTGAGGATTATGTGGAGTGTTCAGACTGCAGGATCAGCTTTATCCCAGCTGCTCGGTGCTGTGGGTGTCGTTTCCCCCTGCAGAGAGGAACTCGTTCTCTTACTATCCTTGTCAGTCCAGTAACCCCGGCTGACAGGGACGCTGGATCTCGTACATTCCTTGATAGAAGTGTAAAAAGGTTATAAGAGGCATAGAGTGGACAGACAGCATCTCTTTCCTAGAGTGACAGTGGCCAATACCAGAGGGCATTTAATTAAGGTGATTGGAGGAAAGTATAGGTGGAATGTTAGGTTTTTTTACACAGAGTGGTGGGTAAGTGGACTGCCCTGCTGAGGGTGGTGATAGAGGCAGATACATTAGGGACATTTAAGAGACTGTCAGATAGGTACATGGATGATCGAAAATTGGAGGTTATGTTGGAGGAAATGGTTGGATTGATCTAGAGTAGGTTAGAAGTTTGGCACCATATCATGGGCTGAAGGATCTGTACTGTGCTGTAGTGTTCTGTGTTCTAGCTTCCATGACCTTCTGACTGGGGGCCGGTGCACTGACTTCAGACGGTCAGCCGCAGAGTGAGCTGCCCCTCCACCTACTTCAGGGTTCTGAATTAATCTGTCCCTGAGACGAGGTTTGCAATCCGTAGACTCAGGTTGCAGGCTGGATACAGAGTTTCAATCAGAATTCAGCCAGAATTCAATCTTGAGATGCATGAAAGGTCTTTTAGGAATGAGCTGTGAATTCTCTTCATTTAGAGGTGGGGAGTTCTCTGTCTGTAATGTGACGGCCAAGTTGCTGAATATAGTGAAGGAAAAAAGCTTGCAGGAATGTCGGGGAGTGAACACAGAAATGATGTTTGTGTTGGAGACCACCGGGTTTGTATTGTGATGAGCCTTGACATGCTGCATATCCCATTACTCATTTAATTTCCTCTGGTATCAGTTACAGAATATGTCGGGGAGGTGGCGGGGTTTATCACTCAGTGTCATTTATTCGGCTCTTTCTCCCTTTGGATGTCAGCTGCCCTGTGGCGGCTGACTTGCAGTCGTTATTAAGCTGGAAAGTGAGCAAAGAAGATCTATGTTAATGCTGTCAGAAGCTGAGGGTCTGAGTTATAAGGGGAGGTGTGAGCAGGCTGGGACTGATTCCATGCAAAGTGCTCCACTTTCCTCCCACATTCCAAGAACACAGTAAGCTGTGGCCCTGCTGTGTTGGCACAGGAAACATACCGACGCTGCGGGCTGCTCCCAGCACATTGTCAGACTGTCGGTTCTTGGTGCAAAAACCACCCATTTCGCTTTATGTTTCGACGTAAGTAAAGCTAGTCTTTAATAAATCTGTAGCATAGACTGGAGGCTGACCTAGAGGTGAGAGAAAAGGTTTAAAAAAGACCCGAGGGCAAACAGTTCAAAGTTAAATTTATTATCAGTGTACGTGCACATCACCACATATGACCCTGAGATTCTTTTTCTGCGGGCATACTTAACAAATTAGTTTTGAACATTTTGATACAGAGGGTGGTGCTTGCGTGCAGTATGCTGCCAGAGGGAGTTGAGGCAGTGCTAATACTTAAAAGCTACTTGGGGACTTGGACTGGTGCATAGATAGGAAATGTTAAAAGGGATTTGGAACAATGGGATAGTATGTGCGAATCTTGGTTAGTATGAATGCATTGGGCTCAGTGGCCTGTTTCTCTGTGGCATTCATCTCTGTGACTATGGGCTCTGATTGCATGGTTCCCACATTACTGTTCATGAGACCTTCATGTGTACAAATTGCTGGTTGTGTTTTCTCTATTGCGTTGACCTGATGTTGAGTATTGAATTGTTTGTAGAGTGTTTATGCGCTACCCTTGGGTGCGAAGGATACACATTCTGTGTCAGCGTTCTCTTCCACAGCCCCTGTTACTTTGCTACTGTGCTACCCTCTTTCAGAATGGCCCCCTAGAAAGGGAAGGAGAAGAAGAAAGAGGAGGTGATCAGTTTGGGACCACAGGTGGCCGAGGGGGAAATTGTATTCGGAGTTTGCTGCCTCTCTGCTTCCTTCAACGACACCTTTGTCCATGTAACGGACCTGTTCGGCAAGTGAGTAACCGATGTCACACAGTCTTGGCAGCCATAGTGGGGTAAAAACACCAGGCAGTGCAGCATGGGGTGTCGGCAGCTGGAGGTACAGACTGGGTTGGGCATCGTGGGGATAGGAGGGGAATTGGTGAGCACTCTGCTGTGCTCAGTTCCCTGGAACCCAGTGTACGACCAGATTGTGAACTGAGTGTGAGTGTTTAACGTTGCCAGTAGATGTAAAGATGGATGCTGGTGCGAATTACGTGGAGTGTTCAGACTGCAGGATCAGCTTTATCCCAGCTGCTCAGTGCTGTGGGTGTCGTTTCCCCCTGCAGAGAGGAACTCGTTCTCTTACTATCCTTGTCAGTCCAGTAACCCCGGCTGACAGGGACGCTGGATCTCGTACATTCCTTGATAGAAGTGTATAGGGTTGTAAGAGGCATAGAGTGGACAGACAGCATCTCTTTCCTAGAGAGACAGTGGCCAATACCAGAGGGCATCTGATTCAGGTGATTGGAGGACAGTATAGGTGGAATGTTAGGTTTTTCACACAGAGTGGTGGGTAAGTGGACCGCCCTGTGGTGTTAGAGGCAGGTACTTCAGGGACATTTAAGAGACTCTCAGGTAGGCACATGGATGATAGAAAAATGGAGGCTATGTGGGAGGGAAAGGTTAGGTTGATCTAGAGAAGGTTAAGTTTGACACAAGATTGTGTACTGTGCTGTGTTCTAGCTTCATGACCTGACTGGGGGCTGACTTCAGACGGTCAGCCGCAGAGTGAGCTGCCCTCCACCTCCATTCAGAGATCTGCTGAATTAATCTGTCACTGACGCAAGGTTTCTGATCTTCTGCTTTAGACCGTTCAGCATGGGTCAACAGGCTGGTTGCAAAGAGGAGGGTTCCCTGAGGGGTTTCTACAAGCGGGGAGAGCTCAATCTTGTGATATTAGGGGCGTCTCTTGCAATTAAACCCAGTGATCTCTTTAAGTAGTAGTTGTTGATGTGGTGCAGTTCTCCATCTCTATTCTGGAGGTGATGTTGCTGAGTATATTAAATGAAGAGAGAGTTTTGTCACAACGCATTTAGTAATTTGGGTGGGGGATATGGATGTGGTGTTTGCAGAAGAAACTGTAACAAATATTCTGACATATTTGCTTTTTTTTTGATTCAGCCACAAGAGGTGTCAACAAAAGAGGAACTGGACTGTACACATGTTAAAGGTAATAAGATTATTTCATTAGACTTGTTTAAACAATGAAGTAAAGAAAGTGATTTAGTGAAGTAGTGAAAGAGACATAACACTACATCTCAACCGTTCATTAAGTCATGCTTCACAATATTCTGCTAGAGGGAACTGCGGATATCTGATAGCTCTTCCACTCTCCCTCCTGACGTCCTTGTATCTATCCTGAGCTCCTAGCAGTGGTTGCGACCCAGCCAAAGAGAAAATTCCACCTTGCACAAAGAAATTGTCCCTTTTTATACCCTTCAAAAATCTAACATAACTTTCACGCCAACACTTTCTATTTCTTTGTGGCTCCTTGCCCCTAGCTCTGCTTGGTCTGGATGACTCTGTAAAGAGGAAAGCATTCTTCTCTGGTATCCAGTCTCGGGTTAGTCTTCGTGCGCGTCTCCACACTGCCACCACATTACAAGCTAGGCACCATTTTGTTTTACAAACTTCCATTTTGCCTTGCACATCCTGGCACATACCAGGAGGAATCAGGTTGAACTCTTTCCTGACAGAAACCTTTTGTAATTGCATAGAGATGAGGCTCAAAGAGCTGAAAGTCCTCTTATCTTTTCATTTCCTGTGCTATCAGTGACAGTGTCGGTGGGGGAGTGCGTTGTTATTTGGTGTTACCTAAGTCTGGATGTAAATAGCCCCTTGGTTGCTGTATTGCAGTCTTTATGCTGGAAAGAGAGCAAAGAAGATTTTCAATAATTTTGCCAGGACTTGAGGGCCTGAGTTATAGGGAGAGGGTGTAACTTTGGGACTTCCAAAGTTTTGGAAACATCGGTGGCCTAATAGAGCTGTGTACAATCATGAGGGATATAGATGGATGCACTGTCTTTTTCCATGAGAAAGGGAATCAAAATCTGGCAGAAAGGGTTTAGGGTGAGAGGGGAAAAATTTACAAAAAGCTGAGGGGCACTCGATAGAGCAGATCCTGATGTGGAGTGAGCTGTCTGAGGAGGTGGTTGGCGAAGATCTAACAAGATTTAAGTTATTTGGGCAGGTATGTGGTTAGGAAAGATTTGGAAGGATATAGGCCAATGGGACTGGCATAAGTGGGCTTTGTGATTGGCAAGGATGAGGTAGCCTATATTGTGTGTGTAATTAATCTGTGACTGTGTGGTGAAACTCACCTGATTCCCTTGCTAAGCCATATTCAGTTTCCATGTTGCTGTAGTACCTTACCATGTACAAATTGTGTTTTCTCTAGTGGCCAGACCTTCGGTATTTAATCATCTTAGAGATATCATCAGGTGTCATGGGATCACCTTCTGCCTCTGTGTCCATTTCTTTAGTTCCTGTTGCATTGAGTCATACATCTGTAGAGCTCAGGAACAGCACCTTTGGCCCAGTTAGTCTGTTGTGAACTGTTACTCTGCCCAGTCCCATTGACCTGCACCCAGAGTCTCTCTTCCCCGTCCCATCCACGTACTTCCCCAAACTTCATTGTTGAAACCGTTTTCGCGTCCAGCACTTCCACTAGCAGCTCATTCCACACTCTCACAGCCCTCTGAGTGAAGAAGTGCCCTGTCATGTTCCCCATAAACATTTCACCTTTCACCCTTAACCCATGAACTCAAGTTGTAGTCTCAACCAACCCCAGTGGAAAAAGCCTGCTTACATCTACCCCTCATAATTTTGTACACTTCTCACATCTCCCCTCAATATTGTAAGTTCTTGAGAATCAAGTCCTAACCTATTCAGCTTTACTCTATAACTCAGGTACTCAAGTCCCTGCAACATCCTTGTAAATTTTCTCTATACTCTTACAGTTTTAATGATTGCTGTGCTGCTTTCTTTCTGAATGACTCCCCAAAAATGACAGAAGAAAGAAGAACAGGTGATCGGTTTGGGACTTCGGTTGGCTGACGGGGAGAATGTATTCGGAGTTTGCCACATCATTGCTTCCTTCAGTGACACCTCTGCCCACGTAATGGACCTGTCCGGTAAGTGAGTAACCGATGACACAGTCTCTCGGCAGGCGCAGTGGGGTAAAAACATCAGACAGCAACATGGGGTGTTGGCAGCTGGAGGTACACATTGGGTTGGGCATCGCGGGGACAGGAGGGGAATTGGTGAGCACTATGCTGTGCTCAGTTCTCCAGACTCCAGTGCACAACCAGATCGTTAGAACTGAGTGTGAGTGTTTAACATTGCCAGTAGATGTAAAGATGCTGGTGAGGATTATGTGGAGTGTTCAGACTGCAGGATCAGCTTTATCCCAGCTGCTCAGTGCTGTGGGTGTCGTTTCCCCCTGCAGAGAGGAACTCGTTTTCTTACTATCCTTGTCAGTCCAGTAACCCCGGCTGACAGGGACGCTGGATCTCGTACATTACAGTTACCTGTTCTGTGGCCTGGTGTGCCAACACTGAGGACAATAGAAAAATTACTTGCATACGAGGAATGAGACTGGAGAAAGTGGTGATGTGGAGGGGGTGTGGAGAAATTGCCTGTAGTTACCACCATCTTCTCTCTTTCTATTGCCCAGTTTGGTTCCACCTCTCACGCTTTCTACTCACCTGGCCATCATCTTCTGGTACCCTTCCTTCCCCTTCTTCCATGGTCTGGTCTACTCTGAGATTCCTTCTTCGGCCCTTTAACTTTTCTGCCCATCACCCTCTTTCCCCCCCCCCCCCAGGCCAACTTCATCCCCTCTACCCTTGCCCTGCCTGTCACCTCTCAGCTTGTACTCCTCCCTCTCCCTCCAACTTCTCATTCTGGCTTCTTCCCCCGTACTTTCCAGTCCTGAAGAAAGGTCCCTCCCGGCTCGAAACATCTCTTTATTCATTTCCATCGATGGTGCCTGACCTGAGTTTCCCCTGAACTTTGTGTGAAGTTACAGTTTATTGTGTGCACAAGTATGGTGAGGCACAGGGACAGTGGAAAGCTTGCTGGCAGCATGATCGCAGGCTTGTAGATAGTGGCAGCACAGATATAACGGGGCATCACGGTCACATAGTGGTTAGCGTGACACTATTACAGCTCGGGGCGTTGGAGTTCAGTGCTCATTTCCGGTGCTGTCTGTAGGTTTCCTCTGGGTGTTCCGGGTTCCTCCCACAGTTCAGATGTACTGTTTAGTAGGTTAATTGGTCATGGTAAATTGTCCCATGTTTAGGCTAGGAGTTAAGTTGGTGGTGTGCTAGGCCGTGCAGCTCTTTGGGCTCAAAGGGCCTGTTCTGCACTGCATCTCTAAAATATACATAAATTATACAGATTACTCAAGACACTGAAGAATAAAAATGGGGGGGGTGGTTTCACACAAGACTACAGGTGCTGGAGGAACTCGGTGGGACAATGTTTTGTATTGAGACCCTTCATCTGCACCCAGATAAGGGATCTCAACCTGAAAAGTAGAAGAAAACAAAGCTGTTCCTATAGAACAACGAAATTGTGGTGAAAATCCATCTGGTCCACTCTTTCTGGGAGAGATGCCATCCCTACATCCTGTTTGGCCTAACTGTGACCTTTAACCCACCTAGACGGCTGTCAGTGCCGCCACCTCCAGGGACAACACGGCTGCACACTTGTATTACCAGCACCACCCATATCGGATTCAGATTTGCCAATGAAATGCGTTTGTGTTAACAATGAACACAACCCAAGGATGAGCTGGGTGCAGCCTGCAGGTGCTGCTTTGCCTCTAGTGCCAATTTAGCATGCCCATAACTTACTAACCCTAACCAGTATGTCTTTAGACTGTGGTAGGAAGCTGCAGCACCCAAAGGAAAACTGCCTTAACGGGGGGAACATACAAGCCCCTTGCAGACAATAGCGGGAATTGAACCCGATCTCTGGCACTGTGGTACCATGCTGTCCTACCATGAACATAGAACACAGAACATGCATACAGCACAGGAAGAGATCCTTTGTTCCACAATGTTGTACCAAACGAATTGGATTTTAATGAAACAGCTACCTAAGGTAATCCCTTCTACCTGAATGAAACAAGGCATTATGATAACTGCTACAGGATTGTTACATGTATTTCCAATGTGATCAATATAACTGACCAAAAACTGCCAATCTTTCTCATCTGCCTTTCACCATGGTAGCCGTGGTCGTCTTGTAAACAATAGTGCCCTGCATTCCTTCTTACCTCATCTCTGCAGCTTCAGCTTACTGTCTTTCTCAGTCTTGATAAAGTCTCTGACCTGAAACGTTAACTGTTCCCCTGCACAGATGATGTGGAAGCATTGCTGATGGGTTATGATGCTGTGAGAACCCTGGTGCTGCACTGGACGCTTGTGAAGATCGACATACATTTCCATCTCTCTGCTTCAGGAGGACCAAGCTGGATCTTTGGGCAGGGGATTTTTCCCCTGTACAGCCCTTGTTGACCACCTGAAAGGGCTGCTCCTCGAGTTCTGGCAGCACTTCATCCCAGCACTCCTGATCTATGGGCTTGCAGTACAGAGGGCGTGTGGGTTGCTCAGGTATTACCTGGTAGGCCTGCTCCTGAGGCTGGCCAATATGGTCATTATGGTCATACATGGGTTCAGGCAGTGGGCTGCTTGCTCCTCTTTGGGGTTGTGTCTATACCTGGGTCTCCTTGGAGAGGATCTATGGACATGGGGGATTTCTGAGAATGGTGCCCCTCTCTTCCCAGAATTGAGTGTTTTGTAGACAATGGGAATTGTATTTTAATTTGAAATTGTTATTAGATTTGTAAACCCCTGCCCATTGTATGTACGGTATTTTGTGATTCAATAAACTTGCAAGGTTGTGAAAAGAGAGGACCAGACGGGTGTGATGTCTATGAACAGTAAATGGTTGCTGAGCTCACTGACAGCCAGCCCATGTTTCGTTCTGAACTGTTGCGATACACATCCTTTATTCATTTTCCCAGTCCTCTCTCTGGAGAGGTATTAGTCTCATGACTTTGACCATCAGTCCCTCACTCACTGGTTTCTGAGTCAAAAAAAAACCGATTCAAGAACTTTGTTATCAGACTGTACATTAATACAAACAAAAGAAACTACATTTCTCTGGACCACAGTGCACCCACAATATGTAACTCACGTGGCACACAAAATATTACCACAAATAAGTTAGTATATTTCAAAATGCATGTAGCGTGCAGCAGAGGTACAAGATTGGTGGTGGCAGGGTAGTGTGTGTGTGTGTGTAGTGTTCATGGGCTGTTCTGAATCTAATGATGAAAGGGGAAAAAGCTGTGATTCTTCACCGCCTCTGATGGTGCCAATGAAAAGGGGGGCCTGGATGGTGAGAGCCCTTCATGCCACCACCTTGAGGCATCGCCTTTGAAGATGTCTTGGATGGATGATTTTTAAAAAAGGGACTTGTAAATTGCTTTTAAACTTTCCCTCTCTTACCTCAAATGTGTGCTCTCTAATATTTGACAAAGAAATGCTCTCCTATCCACACAGACTATGCCTCATAGTATTATAAGACCATGGAACAGCAGAATTAGGCTGTTTAGCTGATTGGGTCTCATAATGGCTGATTTATTATCCCTCTCAACCCTATTGTCCTGCCCTCTCCCCATAACCTTTGACACCCTGACTAATCCAGAATCTGTCAACCTCTGCTTTTAGTATGCCCAGTGATTTGACCTCCACAGCTGTCTGGCAATAAATTACACAGATTAGAGCATAGAACAGGCCATGCGACCCACAGTGTTGTGCTGAACCAGCTAGAGTGCAAATCAGAAACACCCAAACACTAATACCTCCTGCCTCCACCATGTCCATAGCCCACAATTACATCTATGTGTCAGCCCAAAAGTCTCTTAAGTAGCACATTCCAGGCATCCAGCACTTCCTGAGTAAAAAAAACTTAACTCTCACATCCCCCTTGGACCTACACTGTCACCTTTCAAAGCCAAGATTGGACTCAAGCCACTTGAGAGCCCATAAGTAGATCAACAGGACAAAGACCATCATCTTCGACCTCGAGGGATAGCCACAACAACAATGACACTCACCTTCAATGCATGCCCCTGGTATTAGACATTTCAACCCTGGGAAACATTCTCTCTGTCCACTTTATGCCTCATAATCTCCTAAACTTTTCAGATCTCCCCTCAGCCTTTGGTGACCAGAGAAAACAACACAGCCTCTTGTGATAGCACATCTCTCTAAACCAGGCAGCATCCTGGTCAGCCTCTATTGCACCCTTTGCAAAGCCTCAACATCCTTCCTATAGTGGGGTGACCAGCACTGTACGCAATACTGCAGATGTGGCCTAACCAGAGTTTTATAAATTTGCACATTTTGAACTCAATACCTCGACAAATAAAAGCAAGCTGCCTTAACCATCAACCTGAGTAGCCACTTTCAAGGAGCTATAAACTCTGTTCAGCAACCCTGTTAAGGATCCTGTCTGCTTGCATTTGCACTACTAAGGTGCAACACCTCACATCTATCTGGGTTAAACTCCATCTGCCATTTCTCAGCCCAGATCTGGAACTGATCTATATCGCACTGTATTCTTTGCCAGTCTACACTACTTACCACTCCACCAATCTTGAAACGATCCGCAATTTACTAACCCACCCATCTACATTTTCATCCAGGTCATTTATATACATCATAAACAGCAGAGGTCCCATCACAGATCCCTCTGGAACTCCACTAACTACAGAACTCCAGCATAAATAAGTGCCTTCAACCACTACCCTCCGTCTTCTCCGCGCAAGCCAGTTCTGAATCCGAACAGGCAGTCCCCATGCATCTTAATCTTCTGGATTAGCCTCCCATGAGGAACTTTGTCAAATGCCTTACTAAAATCCATGTAAACAACATCCACTGCCCTAGCCTCGTCAATCTATCGTCACCTTCTCAAAAAAAACGGTAAGACACGACAAGCCATGCTAGCTTTCCCTAATTAGGCCAGGGGTTTCCAAATGCTCATACAATCACTAAGAATTTTTTCCTAGCAATTTCCCTACAACTGACAGGAGATTCACCAGTCTACAGTTCGCATATTTTCCCTTGTTCCCCTTCTAAATACAGTAGAGGTACAACAATAACCACGCACCAGTCCTCTGGGACCTCACCTGTGGCTAAGAGAGAACACGAAGAGTCACCACTCTCTGGCTAAGGAAATTCCTCTTCATCTCTGTTCTAAATAGACATCCCTCTAAAGCTGTGCCCTCTTATTCTGTATTCTGTATGGGAGCAGATGTTCTCGGGGAAATGCATGGCAGAAATGTGGCAAATGTTCAGGAAACATTTGCGTGGCGTTCTGCATAGGTATGTTCAGGGAAAGGATTGGAGGGTAAAAGAACCGTGGTGTACAAAGGATGTGGAAAATCTAGTTATGAAAATAAGAGCTTATGAAAGGTTCAAGAAACTGTTAGAGCTCTAGAAAATTACAAGGTTGCCAGGAAGGGTCTTCAGAATGAAATTAGGAGAGCGAAAAGAGGCCATGAGAAGGCTTTGGTGAGCAGGATTAAGGAAAACCTCAAGGTGTTTTACAAGTATGTGAAGAGCAAGAGGATGACCTTGAGAGAATAGGACTAATCAGGTGCGATAGTGAAAATGTGTGCATGGAGTCGGAGGAGGTAGCGGAGGTACTTAATGAATAGTTTGCTTCAGCATTCACCAGGGAAAAGGACCTTGGCAATTGTGGGCAATTGTTGATAAGTATCCCCAGTCAAGGCTCATTCAGAAAGTAAGGAGGCATGGGATCCAAGGAGACCTTGCTTTGTGGATCCAGAATTGGCTTACCCACAGAAGGCAAAGAGTGGTTGTACATGGTTCATATTCTGCATGGAGGTTGAAGACCAGTGGTGTTCCGCAGTGATCTGTTAGACAATAAGACCATAAGATATAGGAGCAGATCATGTTATGCCTCTCCAAATGTTCATAAATCCTGCCTCTCAGGATCTTCTCCATCAACTTACCAACCACTGAAGTAAGACTCACTGGTCTATAATTTCCTGGGCTATCTCTACTTCCTCTCCTGAATAAGGGAACAACATCTGCAACCCACTAATCCTCCGGAACCTCTCTCATCTCCATTGATGCAAAGATCATTGCCAGAGGCTCAGCAATCTCCTCACTCAGCTCCCACAATAGCCTGGAGTACATCTCGTCCATTCCTGGAGACTTATCCAACCTGATGCTTTCCAAAAGCTCCAGCAAATCCCCTTTCTTAATGACTATATGCTCAAGCTTTTCAGTCTACTATAAATCATCCATACAATCGCCAAGATCCTTTTCTGTAGTGAATACTGAAGGACAGTATTCATTAAATATCTCTGCTATTTCCTCCAGTTCCATACACATTTTTCCACTGTCACACTTGATTAGTCCTATTCGCTCACATCTTATCCTCTTGCTCTTCACATACTTGTAGAATGCCTTGGGATTTTCCTTAATCCTGCTCACCAAGGGCTTTTCATGGCCCCTTCTAGCTCTCCTAATTTCATTCTTAAGCTCCTTCCTGCTAGCCCTATAATCTTCCCGATCTCTCTCATTACCTCATTTTTTGAACCTTTCGTAAGCTTTTCTTCTTGACTAGATTTTCAGCAGCCTTTGTACACCATGGTTCCTGTATCCTACCATCCTTTCCCTGTCTCATTGGAACGTACCTATGCAGAACGCCATGCAAATATCCCCTAACATTTGCCACATTTCTCCCGTACATTTCCCTGAGAACATTGCTTCCCAATCTATGCTTCCAAGTTCCTGCCTGATAGATCTACAGTGTGGATCAGAATACACAAACCACAAGGATTTAAATTACTGTCACCTTCCTCATATAGTGTCGATTTTGTCAGTATGCTTTTTAAACCACACTTAAAGGAGGAGTGTTCAGATGAGGGATGATCCTGTAGGGACAGAAGGGGCCAGATCAGTTAAGCAAAAGATCCACTCAAGAACTGTACACTATCAACATAATACAGAATTATCCTCACTTGCTTTGTAAAATTCTAAAACCCCTTCTTTTGCAACTTTCTTGTTTTCCACATAATTATTTATTTCGAGATTTCAGCAAAGAACAGGCTCTCCAGCTCAACGATCCACGCCACCCAGCAACCCAACTGATTAATCCTAGCCTATATCACAGGACAATTTACAATGACCAACTAGTATGTCTTTGGACGGTGGGAGGAAACCGGAGCACTCACAGGAAGGAACGTACAAAATTTCTTACAGAGGGTGGAAGAATTGAGCTCCGAATTCCGACGACTTGAGCTGTAATACTATTGTGCTAACTGATATGCTAACTCGGCACCCTTAAATATTTGTACATTGGTTGTTTGTCAGTCTTTGTTTATGTATAGTTTTTCATAAATACTACTGTGTTTCTTTATTTTAATATAAATGCCTTCAAGAAAATATATCTTGAGGTAGTACATGGTGACTGCATATTTTGATAATAATTTTAGTTTGAACTTTGAATCTTGCCTTTGGCTTGAGATGTTTTAAGAGATGATTCTCGGAGTCATAGATTCAGACAGCAAAGAAACAGGCCATTTGGCTCAACTCTTCTATACCAACCAAGGTGTCCACCTGAATTGGTCCCATTTGCCCCAAACTTAATGGAAGATCCGACATAGAGGATACAGCCCAGTGCATCATGGGTAAAGCCCTCCTCACCACTTTCAAGGATTCTTCATCCATAAGACCATAAGGCATAGGGGCAGAATTAGGCCATTCAGCCCATCAAGTCTGCTCCACCATTCCATCATGGCTGATCCTGGATCCCACTCAACCCTGTACACCTGCCTTCTCACTGTATCCTTTGATGCCCTGATTGATCAGGAAACGATCAACTTCCACCTTAAATATACCCAGGGACTTGGCCTCCATTGCAGATTCACTACTCTCTGGCTAAAAAAATTCCTCCTTACCCCTGTTCTAAAGGGTCACCTCTCAATTTTAAGGCTGTGCCCTCTAGTTCTGGATACCCCCACCATAGGAAACGTCCTTTCCACATCCATACTGTCTAGCCCATTCAACATTCAGTAGGTTTCAATGAGATTGCCACGCATTTTTCTAAATTCCAGTGAGTACAGGCCCAAAGCTGCTAAATGATCCTCATATGTTAACCCCTTCATTCCTGGAATCATCCTCATTAATTTCCTCTGAACTCTCTCCAATGACAACACACACACAATACTCCAAGTGCAGCCTGACTAGTGTCTTATAAAGGCTCAGCATTATCTCATTGCTTTTATATTCTACTCCCCTTGAAATAAATGCCAACACTGCATTTGCCTTCCTTACCACAGACTCAACCTGCAAATTAACCTTCTGGGAGTCTTGCAGGAGGACTCCTAAGTCCCTCGGCAGTTCTGATGTTTGAACCTTCTCCCCGTTTAGGTAATAGTCCGCACTTTTGTTCCTTTTCCAAAATGTATTATCATACATTTCTCAACACTATTCCATCTGCCACTTTTTTGCCCATTCTTCCAATTTGTCTCAGTCCTGCCGTCCTCAGCACTGCCCACCCCTCCACCTATCTTCGCATCTTCCACAAACTTTGCCACAAAGCCATCAATTTTATTATCTAAATCATTGACAAACAATGTGAAAAGTAGTGGTCCCAATACTGACCCCTGAGGAACACCACTAGTCACTGGCAGCCAATCAGAAAAGGCCCCTTTTATTCCCACTCACTGCCTCCTGCCTGTCAGCCAATCCTCTATCCATGCCAGTATCTTTCCTATAACGCCACAGGATTTTATCTTGTTAAGTAGCCTCACGTGTGGCACCTTATCAAATGCCTTCTGAAAATCCAAGTAAATGACAGCCACTGTCTCTCCTTTGTCTGCCTTGCTTGATACTTCCTCAAAGAACTCTAACAGATTTATCAGGCAAAATGCTGACTTTGACTTATTTTATCATTAGTCTCCAAGTACCCTGAAACCTCATCCTTAATAATAGACTCCAACACTTTCCCAACCACTGAGGTTAGGCTAACTGATCTATAATTCCGTTTCTTTTGCCTTTCTCTCTTCTTAAAGAGTGGAGTGACGTTTACAATCTTCCAGTCCTCAGGGACCATGCCAGAATCAAGTGATTCTTGAAAGACCCTGACCAATGCATCTGTTATCTCTTCAGCAACCTCTCTCAGGACTCTAGGATGTAGTCCCTCTGGTCCATGTGACTTCTCCACCTTAAGACCTTTGAGTTTGCCTAGAACTTTTTCCTTTGAAATAGCAATGGCACTCACTCCTGCTCCCTGACACTCATGGTCCTCCAGCACACTGCTAGTGTCTTCCACAGTGAAGACAGCTGCGAAGTACCCATTAAGTTAATCTGCCATTTCTTTGTTCCCCATTATTATCTCACCATTTTCCAGTGGTCCAATATCAACTCTCACCTCCCTTTTACTCTTTATATAACTGAAAAAACTTTTGATACCCTGCTTTATATTATTGGCTTGTCTGCCCTCATATTTCATCTTTTCTCTTCTGATAGCTTTTTTAGTTGTCTTTTGTTGGATTTTAAAAGCTTCCCAATTGTCCAATTTCCCACTCACTTTGCTACCCTATATGCCCTTTCTGAGGCTTTTATGCAGTCCTTAACTTCCCTTGTCAGCCACGGCTGCCTAACCCTGCCAACTTCTTCCTCTGTGGGACATATCTATCCTGTGCCTTGTGATCGATTCCCAGAAACTACAGAATCTCTGCTCTGCCATCATCCCCGTCGGTATCCCCCTCCAATCCACCTGGGCAAGCTCCTCTCTCATGACTCTGCAATTCCATTTATTCCATTGCGTTATTGATACACGTGACTTAACCCTCTCAAATTGCGGTATGAAGTCCGCAATATATTATGATTACTGCCTCCTAAGGATTCCTTTATGTTAAGCTCCCTATTAAGATCTGGGTTTTTACACAACAGCCAATCTAAGATAGCTTTTCCCAGAGTAGGCTCAAGCACAAGCTGCTCTGAAAAGCCGTCTTGTAGGCATTCAACATAATCCTTGTCTTGTTATCTCACACACATATGATTTTCCCAATTCACTTTGCATATTGAAGCCCCCATTATAAATATGTCATTACCTTTATTACATGCCTTTTACAGTTCCTTTTGGAATCTCAACCCCACATCTTGGCTACTATTTGGAGGCCTATATATGATTCCCTTAATTTTTTTTACCTTTGCAATTTCTTAACCCCACCCGCGAGGATTCAGCATTCTCTGACCCTATGTCACCTCTTTCTAAAGATGTAATTCCATCTCTTACCAACAGAGCCACACCACCTCCTACGCCTTCCTGCTTGTCCTTACGATACAAAGCATATTGCTTGCTGTTAAGCTCCCAAATATACCCTTCTTTCAGCCACGACTCACTGATGCCCGTAATGTCATACCAACCACTCTCTAAGTGTGCCATGAATTCGTCCACCTTTTTCTGAATGCTATGGGCATTTAAATTTAGCACCTCCAGTCCTGCATTCATCGTCCTTTTTAATTTTGCTTCTGTGGTGCAATTTAACTCTTTGATCTGTCTGCATTTGTACCCAGTCATTGGCTTGTCCTTCCTTACATTCATGTTACACCCATCATCTACTTGTAATCCCGTTGGATCATCTTCAGCTCTATCATACTGGTTTTGATCCACCTGCCATATTAGTTTAAACCACTCCTGACAGCTCTACTAAACCTGCCAGCAAGAATATTGGTTGCCCTCAGATTCAAGTGCAACCTGTACCTTTTGTACAGATCATACCTGCCCCGGAAGAGGTCCCAATTATTCAGAAATCTGAATCCCTACCCCCTGCTCCAATTCTTCAGCCAGGCATTTATCTGTCACCTCATCCTCACTGTTGCATGGCACAGGCAGCAATCCTGAGATCCTGCTCTCAGCGTCTTTCTTAACTGCCTGTATTCTTTTTTCAGGACCTCCTCCCTTTTTCTATCTATGTCATTGGTGCCAGTACGTTCACAACATCAGTCTGCTTAAAATTATCATTTCAGGATAACGTGGATGTGTTCAGAAACATTACGAACCCTGGCACTTGGGAGGCAAACTACCATCTATGTTTCTTTTTTGCATCCAGAGAATCGCCTATTTGCCCTCCTAACTATAGAGTCCCCTATCACTGCTGCCCTCCTCTTCAGTTCCCTACCCTTCTGAGCTACAGGGCCAGACTCAGTGCCAGAGGCTCGGCCGCTGTTGCTTCCCCCCAAGGTAGGTCATTTCCCCCCCCCCCCAACAGTACTCAAAATGGAGTACTTATTGTTGAGAGGGACGGCCACACAGGTGTTCTCCACTATCTGACTTTCTCCCTTCCCTCTACTGACAATCACCCACTTATCTGTAGCCTCGGGGTGACTACCTCCCTGTAGCTCCTATCTGTCACCGCCTCACTTTCCTTAACAAGCTGAAGGTTATCGAGCTGCAGCTCCAGCTCCCTAACTTGGTCTCTAAGGAGCTGCATCTCGATGCACCTGGTGCAGATGTGGCCACTGGGGAGGCTGGGAGTCTCCTGGAAATCCCACATCTGACACCCAGAGCAGAACACTAGCTCTGTGGCATAACCCCCATTCTCTCCGGAGTTAAATAAGAAATAAACTTACCTTGCTTCTGCCTGTTCTTACCAAAACCCTGTTTGAGCCAAAGCCTTACTATTCTGACTCAAGACTACTCCAATGGCGACCGCTCCCACAATGACTGCTTCACCAGGTAGTACTTCTTTTATAGAGACTGGGATTTCCGTGGAAAATTTTTGCTGGGCCTGCACGGCAACACTCCTTTGTGTCTGCACCCTACTCCAATCATCTCATGTTCTCGAAATGTATTGCTTTTTATATTTTATATTCTGTATTTGCAGAGTTTATTTTCTTGCAGGCATTCACAGTAAATGCAAAAAACACAACAGAATCAATGAACGACCACACAAGCAGAGATGGACAAACAACCAGTGTGCAAAAGACAACTAACTGTGCAAATACAAAAAAAAGGGAGAAAAAGGTAATAATAATAATGGTTGTTGTCCATCTTTGGTTGTATATTGTTTTTCATTGTTTTGTGTACAGTTTTTCAGTTCGTATTTAGTTTTACATTGTTAATAGTTTTTCATAGTTGTAGCTTATCATTGTTAATAGTTTATCAGTCTGTAGTTTTTCACTGTGTAGTGTTTCATTGTCTGTAGTTCTTCATTGTGTGTAGTTCATCAGTCTGTAGATTTCATTGTCTGTAATTTTTCATTGTGTATAGTGTTTCATTGTGTGCAGTTTTTCCATTGTGTATGGTGTTTCATTGTCAGTAGTTTATCATTGTGTATAGATTTTCATCGTTCATGTGTAGTTTTTCATTGTTTGTGTTTCCTGTTTCAGGTAAACAGTTTCTCAGTGCTATTGTGAATAAAGCAGGGTCCCCACCACCCAGGCCATGATCTCCTCTCACTGTTGCCATCAGGAAAGAGGTACATGAACCTCAGAACCCACACCACCAGGTTCAGGAATAGTTATTACACCACAAAGATCAGGCTCTTGAACCAAAGGGGATAACTTCACTCACCCCCATCACTGAACTGTTTCCATAAGACTGTAAGATATCGGAGCAGAATTAGGCCATCTGGCCCATCGAGTCTGCTCCGCCATTTCATCATGGCTGATCCAATTTACCTCTAAGCCCCAATCTCCTTCCTTCTCCTCGTATCACTTCAAGCCCTGACTAATCAAGAATCTATCAACCTCTGCCTTAAATATACAGAAAGACTTGGTCTCCACAGCGTCTGTGGCAGAGTTCCATGGATTCACCGCTCGCTGGCTAAAGGAATAATTCCTCATCTGTGTTCTAAAAGGACGCCCCTCTATTCTGAGGCTGTGTCCTCTGGACTTCGACTCTCCCATCATAGGAAACATCCTCTCCACATCCACTCTATCAAGGCCTTCACCATTTGATAGGTTTCAATGAAGTCATCCTTCATTCTTCTGAATTCCAGTGAATACAGGCCCAGAGCCATCAGACACTCTTCCTATGACAAGCCATTCAATCCTGGAATCGTTTTCATGAACCTCCTTTGAACCCAAACCCAGTTTCAGCATGTCCTTTCTAAGATGAGGTTGTTTCCACAACCTATCGACTCACTTTCAAGGACTCTTCGTCTCATGTCTCAATATTTATTGCTGATTTATTTATGTATTATTTTAAATATTAATTTTGTACAGTTTGTTGTCTTTTGCACATTGGTTGTTTGTTCCTCTCTGCTGTGTGTAGTTTTTCTTGCATTTACTGTGAATGCCGATAAGGAAATGAATCTCAGGGTTGTATATGGTGACATATACAGTACTGTGCAAAAGTCTTGGGCACGTATATATGCAGTAGCTCAGGTGCCTAACCCTTTTCCACAGTACTGTACATTATGTCTTTCCAGTTACCAAATAACACTTAATACTACTGACCTAATACAAAGCTAAGTACTCTTTATTTCTGTTCCCCAATCACCTTCCTATTTCAACCAATATTCAGCACCGTGCAAAAGTCTTAGGCATCCTAGCTATATATGTGCCTAAGACTTTTTGCACAATAATGTATGTACTTTGATAATAAATTGACTTTGAACTTTGAAATATACCTCTGTAACTGGTGACCAGGGCGAGGATACTTAAAGACTGCAGGAAGTGAGTGTAAACTGGTAAACTGGGATGCCGGGACCACCAGACTCAAAAACAGCTGCTTTCCTCAATCAGTAAGGCTGATTAACACCTCCACTCACTAAACCACCCCTCCACACCCCCAACCACCACGACTTTACCAGTTCCTGTCAGAGTCACCTTCTGTACAGACACTCCTGGGCCTAGTGTCACTTTATGGACATAAAATCAATGCGTATAAGCTATCTTATGTATTTACATTTATTGTTTTTTTAAATTATTGTGCTGTTTATCTTATTGTGGTTTTTTTTGTGCTGAATCAGATCTGGAGGAACAATTATTTCGATCACCTTTACATTTGTATACTGGAAATGACATTCAACAATCTTGTAACTTAATCAATCGTAAAGCACTTGCCCGATTGAATTGAATTGTTTGAATTCTTTGAGGAGATAGAAGAGAACCTATTAAAACATATTGATGAAAGTAGAGCAGTGGGAGTGGTATACATGGATTTTAGCAAGGCATTTGATAAGGTTCTCCATGGTAATCTCATTCCCATGTCCGCCTGTAAGGAGCTTGTATATACTCTCTGTGACTGTGTAGGTTTCCTCCCGCAGTCCAAAGACGTACCATTTGAGGCTGGTAGGTTTAATTGGTCATTGTAATCTGTCTCATGGTTAGGTTACAATTAAATTGGGTGATTGCTGGGCAGTGTGACTCAACGGGCTGGAAGCGCCTATATGCCATGCTGAACCTCAAAACTAAAAATTCAGGAAGTCAGGAGGCAAGGGATCCAGGGAAAGCTGGCAGTGCGGATTCAGAACTGGCTTACCCATAGAAGGCAGGGGGTGGTTGTAGATGGAGTGTAATCTGTCTGTAGAGCAGTGACCAGGAGTGTTTTACAGGGATCTGTTCTGGGACCCTGCTCTTTGTGATTTCTATAAATGACTTGGATGAGGAAGTAGAAAGTTCAAAGTTCAAAGTACATTTATTATCAAAGTATGTATACCATATACAACCCTGAGTTTCATCTTCTTGCAGGCAGCCACAAAACAAAGAAACACAATAGAACCCATTAAAACGCCTACAACAAAGACTATCAAACACCCAATGTGTGAAAAAAAGAACAAATCACGCAAACAATAAAAAAGAAAAGAAATAACACACAGAACATGAACCGCAGAGTCTCCGAAAGTGAGTCCAGTCACGGAGACAGTTCAGTGCTGAGGGAGTGACAATGGCTGCAGGTCACAGTCACGGAGACAGTTCAGTGCTGAGGTGAGTGACAATGGCTGCAGGTCACAGTCACGGAGACAGTTCAGTGCTGAGGGAGTGACAATGGCTGCAGGTCACAGTCACGGAGACAGTTCAGTGCTGAGGTAAGTGACAATGGCTGCAGGTCACAGTCACACAGACAGTTCAGTGCTGAGGTGAGTGACAATGGCTGCAGGTCACAGTCACACAGACAGTTCAGTGCTGAGGTGAGTGACAATGGCTGCAGGTCACAGTCACACAGACAGTTCAGTGCTCAGGTGAGTGACAATGGCTGCAGGTCACAGTCACACAGACAGTTCAGTGCTGAGGTGAGTGACAATGGCTGCAGGTCACAGTCACACAGACAGTTCAGTGCTGAGGTGAGTGACAATGGCTGCAGGTCACAGTCACACAGACAGTTCAGTGCTGAGGTGAGTGACAATGGCTGCAGGTCACAGTCACGGAGACAGTTCAGTGCTGAGGTGAGTGTCAATGGCTGCAGGTCACAGTCACAGAGACAGTTCAGTGCTGAGGGAGTGACAATGGCTGCAGGTCACAGTCACGGAGACAGTTCAGTGCTGAGGTGAGTGACAATGGCTGCAGGTCACAGTCACGGAGACAGTTCAGTGCTGAGGTGAGTGACAATGGCTGCAGGTCACAGTCAGGGAGACAGTTCAGTGCTGAGGTGAGTGACAATGGCTGCAGGTCACAGTCACACAGACAGTTCAGTGCTGAGGTGAGTGACAATGGCTGCAGGTCACAGTCACAGACAGTTCAGTGCTGAGGTGAGTGACAATGGCTGCAGGTCACAGTCACAGAGACAGTTCAGTGCTGAGGGAGTGACAATGGCTGCAGGTCACAGTCACACAGACAGTTCAGTGCTGAGGTGAGTGACAATGGCTGCAGGTCACAGTCACACAGACAGTTCAGTGCTGAGGCGAGTGACAATGGCTGCAGGTCACAGTCACAGAGACAGTTCAGTGCTGAGGTGAATGACAATGGCTGCAGGTCACAGTCACACAGACAGTTCAGTGCTGAGGTGAGTGACAATGGCTGCAGGTCACAGTCACAGAGACAGTTCAGTGCTGAGGGAGTGACAATGGCTGCAGGTCACAGTCACAGACAGTTCAGTGCTGAGGTGAGTGACAATGGCTGCAGGTCACAGTCACGGAGACAGTTCAGTGCTGAGGTGAATGACAATGGCTGCAGGTCACAGTCACAGACAGTTCAGTGCTGAGGTGAGTGACAATGGCTGCAGGTCACAGTCACGGAGACAGTTCAGTGCTGAGGTGAGTGACAATGGCTGCAGGTCACAGTCACGGAGACAGTTCAGTGCTGAGGCGAGTGACAGTGGCTGCAGGTCACAGTCACAGAGACAGTTCAGTGCTGAGGCGAGTGACAGTGGCTGCAGGTCACAGTCACAGGGACAGTTCAGTGCTGAGGCGAGTGACAATGGCTGCAGGTCACAGTCACGGAGACAGTTCAGTGGTGAGGTGAGTGATAATGGCTGCAGGTCACAGTCACAGAGACAGTTCAGTGCTGAGGTGAGTGACAATGACTGCAGGTCACAGTCACACAGACAGTTCAGTGCTGAGGGAGTGACAATGGCTGCAGGTCACAGTCACAGACAGTTCAGTGCTGAGGTGAGTGTCAATGGCTGCAGGTCACAGTCACACAGACAGTTCAGTGCTGAGGTGAGTGACAATGGCTGCAGGTCACAGTCACGGAGACAGTTCAGTGCTGAGGTGAGTGACAATGGCTGCAGGTCACAGTCACGGAGACAGTTCAGTGCTGAGGTGAGTGACAATGGCTGCAGGTCACAGTCACACAGACAGTTCAGTGCTGAGGTGAGTGACAATGGCTGCAGGTCACAGTCACACAGACAGTTCAGTGCTGAGGGAGTGACAATGGCTGCAGGTCACAGTCACGGAGACAGTTCAGTGCTGAGGTGAGTGACAATGGCTGCAGGTCACAGTCACGGAGACAGTTCAGTGCTGAGGTGAGTGACAATGGCTGCAGGTCACAGTCACGGAGACAGTTCAGTGCTGAGGGAGTGACAATGGCTGCAGGTCACAGTCACAGACAGTTCAGTGCTGAGGTGAGTGACAATGGCTGCAGGTCACAGTCACACAGACAGTTCAGTGCTGAGGTGAGTGACAATGGCTGCAGGTCACAGTCACGGAGACAGTTCAGTGCTGAAGCACGTTGACAAAGCCACAGAAATATTAAAACAATAGGATGTGTGTGGGATGGGAGGGAGAGTTAGTAAGTTTGCAGATATCATGAAGGTTGGTGGTGTTGTGGGCAGAATAGGGGGTAATTGTAGGCTGCATCGGGACATTGACAAGATGTAGAATTGGGGTGAGAAATGGCACATATTGCCTGGATTAAAGAGCATGTTGAATGAACCAGGGCTTTTCTCTTTGGAGTGAAGGAGGATGACAGAGGTGTACAAAATGATAAGAGGCATAATTAGAGTGGACAGCCAGAGACTTTTTCCCGGGGTGGAAACGGCTAATACGAGGGAGCATAATTTTAATATGATTGGAGGAAAGTATAGGGGGATGTCATTTTACACAGGCTGTTGGACCCTGCCAGGGGTGTGGTACAGACAGGTACTTTAGGGACATTTAAGAAACTTTTAATTTCACAAATGGATGTGAGGAAAATGGAAGGATATGGACGTTATGTATGCAGAGGCATTAGTTTGGGATATTTACAAGATTTCTACATAAGCACATGGATGATTTAAAAAAATGGAGGGGTATGTGGGAGGGAAGGGTTAGATTGATCTTGGAGTAGGGTAAAGGGTCAACACAACACTGTGGGCCGAACGGCCTGTACTGTGCGATGTTCTATGTTCACACCAGATTGTAAATCCAGTGTAGATAGAAGGAAAACATCTACACTTCAGTTCGTTTCATTTTCCAGTGATAAAAACACTGAACTTACGGCAGGTAAGTACATTATAGGAGATTTAAAGTACAGATTTAAACACGTTAAACTAATAAATTACCAAGACAACAGCTTTCTAAAAGGTTTTACAGATGTAAACATTATTTTCCATGTAGTTTTCAATGTTCATTATTTTTCAAGCACAGATCCAGCCACAGACGAGAGATTGTTCTTAAGACATATCACCTTCTCACACACAGTTACGTTTGCTGGGACGGTAGGGGTGTTGTGGTGTGTGGGACGGAAGATTTATTGCCAAGAAGCAGCTGTTTTCAAGTCCTTAAAGGGAGGATCCACTTTTGGGAGTTCAGCTCGAGGTGCAAGCCAGTGTGTTCCAGTAGGAGGTAGCATTGCCCTTTGTCTTGCTGTGTCCTAGCTGCACACTACGCAGCCTCAATCACTCTGAGGACAAAGTCTTCATTGCATATCCCTGCCTCATCCTCATCCTCGGCCAACAGAGACCAAGGGAGCTGCTACCCGCTTCAGTCAGTTCATCACCAGAATGTGGGTGTCGCTAGGGCCAAAACCATCAAATCCTGATGTTCAAAGTGTCTGCCTGCAAGCAGATGAATCTTACAGTTGTATATGGTATACATACTTTGATAATAAATGTACATTGATGGTGTTCGCTACCAGACTGTTCTGGAGTAAAGGCAGCTTCAATGCCTGCTATCCACGTCCAACCAACGACCCTGAAGGTTCTACTTTCTCATGAAAAAAAGAGCAATGTTTGGCACAGTAGCCTAATGTTTTACAGTGCCAGCGAGCAGAAGGTCGAGATCTAATTCATGCCGCTGTCTGTAAGGAGTTCAGACGTTCTCCCTGCGACCGTGCTCAGTTCTGGGTTCAACCAACCCCGGTTCAGCTCCAGCACTGTCTGTACGGGACATCCTCCTGTGGCCATGTTGGTTTCTTCCCGGTGCTCTTGTCTCCTCCCACCTTCCCAAGAAGCATGGTTAGGATTAGTACGTAGTGGGCATGCTGTGTTGGTGATGACACTTGTGCGCTGCCCCCAGCACATCCTCACACTGCGTTGGTCATTGATGTAAACGAACCACTTCCTTGTATGTTTCGATGTCCATGTGACCAATAAAAAGCTAATCTTCAACGCGCAAAAGAACGTTCCCAAATATCATTTGTCACTGGGGTCTGCGTGGTCCCATTTCACTTCAAGCAACTTGTAGATAACCCCCAACTTCCTGCCGTTGGATAAAATCATTGGAGAAGCTTTACTACCCACCTATGTGGAACATCTCGCCCAACGTTTTTGCGGGTCTTTGCCAATCTTTATCAGCTGCACAATTACTCAAACAGTTGTGAGGAATAAGTCAAAGTTCTTTTTTGATGTAAAATAAGTACTTCAAACCCAGACTCTGTCCCTGGAGAAGTTAATTCTGTCCGCTGAACACCAGAGAGAACTTGCGGGCTGTCCCCAGCATATCGTTAGGTTGTTAACGCAAACAACATATTTCACTGTATGTTTCCATGTACATGCAAGAATGTGAACCTTTCACACTGGGTATCATCGCATCAGGTAGCAATTTCGTAGCCACTGAACACCAGGAAACTTCACCATGGATGGGCATAGGACTAGCAACCCCATCCTGTAACAACCCAGAGCTACAGAAGTTCCAAAGACCCCAACCCTGGGAGAGGAAGGGTCTTCGCCTAGAGGACAAATGAGACTTTGAGGTGAAAGCAGAGGGCACAGGGCCAATCAACCTTCCATCGGCCCAGGACAGAGAACTCTGGTGAACCAGTATTGGTGGCCTATGCAGCAGCAGGGGCGATGGGCTTCAGAAGAGTAGGAGGGCTGGGACATGGACACCCATCTCAAATTATTTGCAGTGGCTTTCTGTAAAACAGTCCATGCGTACAAAAGTCACAGAATTTCTTCAGACGCGAATACAAATCTAATGTGGTGGCGGATATGCTGCTTAAATTTTAGCGCGAATGTTAGGAGTGGGATTGAGGGAACAGTGGTTGTCTCGTCTCGTTCCTTAACACGAGCCTGGTCCTGCCGTACACCTACAGATCTCCTTTGATGGAGGGGGTCTTGCCTGCTAGTTTTCATGGCTCCCAGCTTGGCTCTGTACATGGCTGTCTTCCACCGTAAATCCTTGCTGAAGGGTACATGCCAAACTCTCCAACACAGGGGCTTCCTGGGGGCAGCAATCAGAGTAGGCTTCTGTAGACCACCTCTTTCTGAGTGCAGAAGACTGTTTGTGTGGTGGGAGGGAGGGAGAGCGGGGAAACAAGAGTTTTGTAGTGACCTCCCTCAACTGAAACCATACCACAGACTGTGCTGAAGAACTGTAGACTCTCCCTTTCATTGGACAATAGAGGAGATGGTATGGTAGGGTAACGCTGTTACAGGGTTCAATTTCCACCACTGTTTGTAAAGAGTTTGTACATTCTTCCCGTGACTGCGTGGGTTCCCGCCGAGTGCTCTGGTTTCCTCCCATTTGCAGACTTTTCCCAGAACAATGCTTGGACTAAGTTGGTCGTTGACACAAAAGACGCATTTCACTGTATGTTCTGATGTTTCGATGTATGTGACAAATGAAGCTAATCTTCAATCTCTTGTGATCTCCAAAGTCACAGCTAACATCTCACCCGAGAGAGGAACGGGTGAAGGAATAAGGGCTTTGTATTGGAAAGCCGTTCAGGAGAAGACGCAAGTTGGTGATGAGATCATTCAGTACGTTCAGGAACCAATTACTGTTCGTAGGCGTCGGTGCCACCTGGTTCTGCAGAAACACCTAGATGGAAATGTACAACGATCTTCTCAAGCATCCAGTCAATGCTTGAACAGTAAGCACCATGGTCCTCACAGGGTCACAACCCAACAGCAACGTTTCCATGCATGTGCCTGGAGGTTCGTTCAGAGGAAGTGGATCTGGCCCTCGGTGTATGAAGATGGATGGGAGTGGGATCACAGCTTGAACTCCTCAGGGAAGGGTCTGAATCACACCCTGCGCCGTTTGGACAGCTACCTGCTGTTCTGTAGCTCTTCTCTTAACCACGTGGGGAGTGTCTGTCCCAGTTTGTACAGCAGCTTGGACAGTTCGATGTTGGAATCCCTGTAGTGCTCTCTCAGGAAGGCCCTGGACTGTAGGGAGAAGAGGAGCATTGTAAAGGCACAGAAACACTAGACCACAAGAGATGGAACATAAAACATAGAGCAATACAACACAGGAACAGGCCCTTCAGTGTTCAATGTTGTCCCAAACCAATTAAATTAGTAATCAAATGGCCAACCTAACTAATCTCTTCCACCTGTACAATGTCCATATCCTTCCATTTTGCTCACATGCACATGCCTAACTATGACCAACACAGCCTGAGGATGTGCTGGGGGCAAACGTCACCACACTTACAACACCAACACAGCACGCCCACAACTCACTAACCCTAACCGGTACATCTTCGGGAAGTGCGAGAAAACCATAGGCCAGTGAAAATCTTGGGAGAGCTCACAGCATCATAATGCCCACCCAGCCCCGGCTGGCCAGCCAACCCTACGGGAATGCCCACGACCAGCAAGAAGCAGCCTGTTGCCCCGCTCACACTGTTGGAACTATGGTGTACATCAGACGTTTGGGAGACTGGATACGTACATCAGGGTCCATCTCCGGGTACTTGCGGCCTTTGCTTTTTCCCAGGCACTTGGTTTTATTGCTCTCCAGAAGCTGACACCAGAAACCCTTCTTGGGGTCAAATCTGAAATCCAGAAAGGAAAGTTGTATCAGTACCTGGTCACCGAACACAGAACACTACAGTAGAGTCCAACCCTTCAGTCCACGGTCAATCTAACCCTTCCCTCCCACACAACCCTTTATCCATGTGCTTATCTCTTAAATGCCTCTACCACCACCCCTGGCAGAGCATTCCACATACCCACCATTGTCTGTGTAAAAAAACCCACCTCCACATACCCCCAAAATGCTTTCCTCCAATCACCTTCAAATTATGCCTCCTTGATTTCGCCATTTCTGGCCTGGGAAAAACTCTCTGGATGTCCTCTCAATTTCTGCCTCTTATCACCTTGTACACCTCTATCAAGTCACCTCTCATCCTCCTTCACTCCAAAGAGAAAAGCCCGAGCTCACTCAACCTATCCTCATGACATGCTCTCTAATCCAGGCTGCATCCTGGTAAATCTCCTCTGCACCCTCTCTAAAGCTCCACATCCTTCCTATAATGAGGTGGCCGGAACTAAACACAATATTCCAAGTGACACACACAAAGTGGTGGAGGAACTCAGCAGGTCAGGCAGCATCTATGGCAAAAAGTGCAGTTGACATTTTGGGCCGAGACCCTTCGGCTGCACGAGAGAAAAAAAAGATGAGTAAATTTAAAAGGTGATGGGAGGGGGGAAGGAAAGACAAGGTGATAGGTGAAACTGGGAGGGGGAGGGATGAAGTAAGGAGCTGGGAAGTTGATTGGTGAAAGAGATACAGGGCTGGAGAAGGGGGAATCTAATGACAGAGGGCCATGGAAGAAAGAAAAGGGGGAAGGAGCACCAGAGGGAGGTGATAGGCAGGCAAGGAGATAAGGTGAGGGACGGAAAAAGGGGATGGGGAATGGTAAAAGGGGGGGGGGAATTATCAGAAATTTGATTAATTGATGTTCATGCCATCAGATTGGAGGCTATCCAGATGGAATATAAGGTGTTGTTCCTCCAACATTGTGACAGAGGAGGCCATGGATACACAAATCGGACTGGGAATTGAATTAAAATGGGTGGCCAGTAGGAGATTCCACTTCTTCTAGCGGACAGAGCGTAGGTGCTCAGCCGAAACGGTCTCCCAATCCATGTTGGGTCTCACCGATAAACAGGAGGCCACACCAGGAGCACCAGACACAGTATACGACCCCAACAGACTCACATGTGAAGTGTTGCCTCACCTAGAAGGACTGTTTGGGGCCCTGAATGGTAGTGAGGGAGGAGGTGTAGCACTTGTCCCACTTGCAAGGATAAATACCAGCAGGGAGATCAGTGGGGAGTCTCGAATGGACCAGGGAGTCGCACAATATTCCAAGTGTGTTCTTACCAGGGTTTCATAGAGCTGCAACATTACCTCACGGCTCTTGAACTAAGTCCCAATTAACGAAGGTCAACACACCATATTCCTTCTAAATCACCTTATCAACTTAAGACTGCTGAGAATTCTGCCATCAACTTTCTATTCTGCATTCAAATTCAACCTGCCAAAGTGAATCTCTTCATATCCGTCACAAGTGGGAGTTCCTGGTGACCAAACATTCTAATTCCAATTCATAGAACATAGAACATAGAATAGTACAGCACAGTACAGGCCCTTCGGCCCACAATGTTGTACCGAACCTCAAACCCTGCCTCCCATATAAGCCCCCACCTTAAATTCCTCCATGTACCTGTCTAGTAGTCTCTTAAACTTCACTAGTGTTTCCCTTTCCTGTTTTGATGTGTCGGTCCATGGCCTCCTCTTGTGCCACGATGACGCCACCCTCAGGGTGGAGGAGCAATGTCTTATATTCTGCCTGGGTACCCTCCAACCTGCTGGCATGAATATAATTTTCTCCTTCGGTTAACGTATTTATCCACACCCCACTTCCTCTATTCTCCACTCTGACCTTTTACCTCTTTTCACTGTTTATGACTTCCGCCTGGGTCCCCTCATCTTTCCCTTTCTCCCACGGTCCGCTCTCCCCTCCTATCAGATTCCTTCCTCTCCAGCCCTTTACCCTTCCTATCCACCTGGCTTCATCCATCACCTTCTGGCTATCCTTCTACCCCTCCCACCACCTTTTCATTCTGATGTCTTCCCCCTTCCTCTTCAAACCCGAAGAAGAGTCTCAGTATGAAAAGTTGACTGTTCATTAATTTCCATTGATTGTCCCTGTCCCGCTGAGTTCCTCCAGCATTTTGTGTGTGTTGCTCTGAATTTCCAGCATCTGCAGAAACTCTGGTCTTTGTCACTTCATACTTTTCCAGATTGAACTCCATCTGCCACATCTCAGCCCAGTTCTATATCCTGTCAATGTCCCACGTACAACAAACTTCATGTCACCTGCAAACTTACTAACCCACCCTCCTTCATCCGAGTCATTGATAAAAGTCACGAAAAGCACAGATCCCAGAGTAAGATCATTGGTCACTGACCTGCAGGCAGCATACCCTCCATCTATTACCACCCTCTGCCTTCTGTGGGTAATCCAATTCTGAATCCACATAGCCAGCTTTCCTTGGATCCCTTGCCTCCTGACTTTCTGAGTGAGCCAATCATGGGGAGCTTTATTCAATGCCTTACTAAAGTTCTTACACATCACATCCATTGCTCTACCTTCATCAATACGTTTTGTCACTTCCTCAAAGAATTCAGCCAGGCTCCTGAGGCATGACCTGCCTCTCACAAAGCTGTAGGAGAAGCCTCTTTCCCTCTACCATGAGATTCTGAATGGCCCGTCACCCCACGTACACTACCTCACTATACTTTTTAGATACGGAATATTTCTTTTAGTAATTTTATGTACTGATGCCATAAGACAACACATTTCATGTCAGGGATCATAAATCTGATTCTGTGACAAACACAGGAGATTCTGCAGATGCTGGAAATCCAGAGAAACCCACACAAAATGATGGAGGAACTCAGCAGGTCAGGCGGAGGGTGGTGAGGGGGGTGGGGAGTAAACATTTAACATGTGTGGAGGGGAGTAGAGTCGACATTGCCTCAAAAATGATGCCATTAAGTGGCGTGCAGCTCCGATGGGAATCGTTAAGCATTCCCGTGTGGGACAACTACAGTCAGAGCCATGGGTACTTTGGTGAGCAAAATCGTTTTAAGACATTTATGGATAATTCTTACTGTAATTTATTGTTTTTTTATTATTATGTTTTACAAAGTACTACTGCCCAAAATAATAAATTTTGCAAAATATGCTCGTGATATTAAACCTGATTCTGGTTTATTAGGACTCACGAAGAATGAGGGGCCTCGATAGAGTGGATGTAGAGAGGATGTTTCGGATGGTGGGTGAGTCTACTCCAGAGGATACATCTTCAGAATAGAGGGACATCCTTTTAGTACAGAGTCGAGGAGGAATATCTTTAGCCAGAGGCTGGTGAATCTGTATTTACGAACACTTAAGGCTTCTCCTCATATCCGTTCATGCCCTGACCAATCAAGAATCTATCAACCTCTCCTTAAATATACCTAAAGACTTGGCCTCCACAGATTCCCCACTCTCTGGCTAAAGAAATTCCTCACAGGAAACATCCTCTCCACATCCACTCTATCAAGGCTTTTCAGCATTCAATAGGTTTCAATGAGGCTACCCCTCAATCTTCTGGATTGCAGTGAATACAGGCCCAGAGCCATCAAACACTTCACATGACAAACCATTCAATTCTGGAATCATTTTTGTGAATCTCCTTTGAACCCTCTCCAGTTTCAGCACATCCCTTCTACGATACAGGGCCCAAACCAGCTCACAGTACTCCAAATGAGGCCTCACCAGTGCTTTATAGTCTCAGCATTACATCCTTGCTTTTATATTCTGGTCTTGTAATGAACGCTAACATTACATTTGTCTTCCGCACTACAGACTCAACCTTACAACTAACCTTTAGGGAATCCTGCACAAGAATTTTCTCTCCACTTAGAAAAAGTGAACCCTTTAATTTCTTCTGCCAAAGTGCATGAACATACACATCCGGGCACCGTATTCCATTTGCCATTTCTTTGCCCACTCTCCTAATTTGTCTAAGTCTGTGGCCTTGCTACATCCTCAAAACTACCTGCCCCTCCAACTATCTTCATATCGTCTGCAAACTCTGTAACAAAGTCATCAACTCCATCATCCAAATCATCCTTTCAATATTCAATAGGTTTCAATTAGGTCACCCCTCATTCTTTATGAGTTCTGATAAACCAGAATCAGGTTTAATATCACTAGCATATGTCTATCTGCTATATACATGATTCCAAAACACTAGCAGGCCCATCGTGTGAATTTGAACCTCTTCCTCCGGTAGAAACTGGAAGTACAGAAATGTTACTCACACCAACAGCTTGTGGTAATTGAGAATGTTCCGGAGTCCGAGGAACTTCTGCACCTTTTCCATTGTCGCTGCAGGTTCCGCCCGGAGGAGGTGTCCATCGAGAACGAGGATCTGAGCAGAGATGGGAAGAGACAGGAAGATGTAGCTGGGCCAGTCACGGTGAGGGCAGCGCGGTATCGTAGTAGGTCGGGGTTCGATTCCCACCGCTGTCTATAAGGAGATCGAATGTTCTCCCCATGACCACGTGGGTTTCCCCCACATTCCGAAGACATACGGGTTGGGTTAGTGAACCGTAGGCATGCTACTTTGGTACTGCACGCGTGGGGGCACTGGCAGGCTGCCCCAGCACATCCTCACACTGTGCTGGTCACTGACACAAATGACATGTTTCATGTTGCAAGGTACGTACATGTGAGAAACACAGTTCTCACTAATTGATATATCTGACAGAGCAGCGATTGACCGTGTTCATTTAGAATTTAGAGCACGACAGCACAGTACAGGCCCTTCGGCCCATATTGTGCCGACCTTTTAACCCACTCCAAGATCAATCTAATCCTTCCCTCCTACATAGTCTCCTTCTTCTACCATTCATGTGCCTATCTAAGAGTTTCTTAAGGCCATAATCTAAAGGTGGTTGGAGAAACGTATAGGGGGGCAAGTCAGAAGTAGTTTGTTTTACACAGTGTGGTGGGTGTGTGGAACACACTGCCAGGGGTGGTGATAGAGGCAGATAGATTAGTTGACATTTAAGAGACTCTTAGATGGGCACATGGATGACAGAAAAATGGAGGGCTAAGTGGGAGCGAAGGGCTAGATTGATCGTGGAGTGGGGTTATATAGGTCAGTAGGTTTAGAATGAGAGGAAACTGGAGCACCCACAGGGCTCCGTGGGAGGGAAGGGTTAACTTGATCTTTATTTCATTTCTTTTATTTAGAGGTGGTGTCAAAATGGTTGCTGTGATGCGTCTAGTGTGGTAGTGTAGTGGGTAGTGCTTGTCGCCCTCACCTTCAGCTTCCACCGCCGGCTAGCAGTCTCGCGAAAAGGAAAACTGAGTGTGTAAGTCTCTCTCTGCCAGTACACAGCCTCTCCAGAAGCAAGCCCCCTGTCGTGCCTCCTCACTGGCAACACACGGAAACTGAACTCCTTTTCGACTTGGGTAAACTACAGAGGACTGGGAGGTGGTCTGGCCCCTGCACACGTAGCAAGCAGGCCCACCGATATGTGAGCACACCCTGGTCCCCAGCTATGGGTGAACAGCCCCACTGCCTTGTGGGCAGCCTCGGGAGAGACGAAGGCTACGGGAGTAAACCCAGACAGCAAATCTGAAGTGGAGCCCCTAAGGCAGCTGGATGTCATTGAACATTCTTCCGGCAGCTCCTGCAGCCGAGCTGGTACCAAGCATATTGCTTCATAAGCTTTCCTTTGTACGACACTGGTGAGGCCGAGAGGGGGATCTTGACGACTGGGTATCTCAGGATCTCCATCCTTTCTGCCCAGGCTTGTGATGAAGACCATCACCCATTGTCCTTCCAGACAGACGGATGCCAACCATTTCGAGATACGGTGTGGAACAGACCCTTCTGGTCCTAAAAGCTGCACCGCCCAGCAACTCACCGATTTAACACTAGCCTGATCACAGGATCGACTAGCCGGTATGGACTTTGGGCTGTGGGAGGAAACTCACGAGGCTCGCGGGGAGAACGTACGAACTCCTCACTCATGGTGTCGGAATTGAACTCTGAACTCTGAGTGCCCCGAGCTGTAATAACTTCACACTGACTGCTATGCTACCGCGCATCCAGGAGTAGCCTCCGCAGATGCTGCCTGACCTGCTGAGTTCTTCCAGCACTCTGTGTGTAGTGAGGCTGGTACTGAGAGTATTAATATCACCTATGATTTTATGCTGGGCCATATTGACAGCATCATTATTCATCGGGCACAGACTGTATATTAATCTCAGTGCGTGCAGAGATAAAGCGAGAGGCTAGAGAATTACTGGCAGTCGTTAGGCAACATCCTATGTTTACTGATTCCACAGCCTGTTTCTTGACCCCAATTAATTTTTACCAGCAAAGTTTTTACCGCATATTCCAATATCATCTACTTACAACTATTTGTTTTTTTGGATGAGGTCAGCACTTAACACCTAGATGATAAGACACAGGGGCAGAATTCAGCCTTTCAGCCCATCGAGTCTGGTCCTTCATTCAATCAGGAACAGCTCGCACCTTTTGGGTGCCATGGTAGTGTAGCCGTTAACACGATGCTGCTACAGATCGGAGTGTTCCAGAGTTCCGAGTTCACGTTCTGTAAGGAGTTTCTATGTCCTCCCTGTGACCACGTGGGTTTCCTCCGGGTGCTCCAATTTCCTCCTACAGCCCAAAGACTTACCAGTTAGTAGGTTAATTGGTTATTGTAAATTGCCCCGTGATTACAAACGAGAAAAAAATCTGCAGATGCTGGAAATCCAGAGCAACACACACAAAATGCTGGAGGAACTCAGCAGGTCGGGCAGCATCCACGGATCCGTACAGGATCCATCAGGCAGCATCCGTACAGTCAACGTCTCTGGCCCAGGACCCTTCTTCAGGATGGAGAGGGAAGGGGGAACTTGCCAGAATAAAGAGGTGTGTGGAGGGGAAGGAATCTGATAGGAGAGGAGAGTGGACCAGAGGAGAAAGGGAAAGAGCCGGGGGAGGTGATAGACAGAGAAGGAGAGGTAAGAGGCAGAGTGGGGAATAGAAGAAGGGTGCTGGGGAGGTTAATTTTTTTTTATTGGAAAGAGGAATTGATATTCATATTATCAGGTTGGAGGCTACCCAGATGGAATATAAGGTGTTGCCCTCCACCCTGAGCGTGGTCTCATCTCGGCACAAGAGGAGGCCGTGGACCGACATGTTGGAACAGGAATGGGGACCAGAATTAAAATGTTTGGCCACCGGGAAGTTCCACTTTTGGTGCATGGAGTGGAGGTGCTCAATGAAATGGCTCCCCCAGTTTACGATGGGTCCCATCAAAGTAGCGGAGGCTGCATCGGGAACACCAGACACTATAGTCGACCCCAGCAGGTGAAGTGTTGCCTCACCTGAGGCCCTGAATGGAGGTGAGGGAGGAGGCGAATGGGCCTGTTTATCGCTTGGGCCGCTTGCAGGGATAGGTGCCAAGAGGGCGATTAGTGGGGCGTGACAAATAGACAAGGGAATTGTGGAGGGAGCGATCCCTGTGGAAAGCAGAGACAGTTTAGTGGTAGGATCCCTTTGGAGATGACAGAAGTTGAGGAGGATGACATGATGGATGCAGAGGCTGATGAGGTGGTAGGTAAAGGCAAGCGGAACTCAATCACTGTTAAGACTGCGGGAAGATGGGGTGAACGCAGATGTCTGGGAAATGGAGGAGATGCAGATGCCTCCGTTCTTTGAGGAAGGAAGACATCTTTGATGTCCTGGAAAGGAAGGCCCCATCTGGGAACAGATGCAATGGAGCCAATGGAACAGAGAAGAAGGAAATTCATTTTTACATGAGATAAGGTGGAAAGAGCAACACAAACAAAATGCTCGAGGAACTCAGCAGGCCAGGCAGCATTGAGTGCTCTTGTATATTGGTGAGGCCCAACGTAGACTGGGAGACCGCTTCGCTGAGCACCTGTGCTCCATCCGCCAGAAAAAGCAGGATCTCCCTGTGGCCATGCCCTTCCCATTCCCATATGTCCATCCATGGCCTCCTCCACTGTTGTGATGAGGCCACATTTAGGTTGGAGGGACAACACCTTAAATTCTGTTTGGGTAGCCTCCAACCTGATGGCACGAACATTGATTTCTCAAACCTCCAGTAATGCCCTCACCCCACCTTCACCATTCCCCATCCCCTTGTCCCTCTCTCACATCTCCTCGGCCGCCCATCGCCTCCCTCTGGTGCTCCTCCCTCCTTTTCTTTCTTCCATGGCCTTCTGTCTCTTTCACCAATCAACTTCCCAGCCCTTTGCTTCATCCTTCCCCCTCCCGGTTTCACTTATCACCCTGTGTTTCTCTCCACCCACACCCCACACTTTTTAAATCCACTCCTTAACTTTTCTTTCTCCAGTCCTGCCGAAGGGTTTCAGCCTGAAACGTCGACTGTACTCTTTCCCATGGATGCTGCCTGACCTGCTGAGTTCCTCCAGCATTTTGTGTGTGCTGCTCGGATTTCCAGCATCTGCAGATTTTCTCGTTTGTGTAAGGTGGGAAGAGGAACAACCATGGGAATCTGTAGGTTTATAAAAAATCTCAGCTAACAGTTGGTCTCCACAGATGGAGACAGATGTTTGAGAAAGGGGAGGAAGGTGTCAGAAATGAATTTAAGGGCAGTGCAGAACTTAGAGGCGAAGTTGATGAAATTGATGAGCTCAGCCTGGGTGCATGGAAGCAGCACCAATGCAGCTGTCAATGTAGCAGAGGGAGAGCGGGGAGCACTACCGGGGGAGGCTTGCAACATGGACTATTCTGCGGAACCAGCAAAGAGGCAGCCATAATTGGGGCCCATGGCTACCCTTTAAGTTTGGAGAAGGTTGGAAGAGTCGATGCAAAAGTTGTTGAGTATGAAGATCAGTTGTGGCAGACAGACTGGAGTGGTGGTGGAGGGGAATTGCTGGCAGTGGAGGGGAATTGGTGGTGGTGGAGGGGAACTGGTGGCGGTGGAGGGGAACTGGTGGTGGTGGAGGGGAATTGGCGGCGGAGGGGAATTGGCGGCAGTGGAGGGGAATCGGCGGGGGTGGAGGGGAATCGGCGGGGGTGGAGGGGAATCGGTGGTGGTGGAGGGGAACTGGCGGGGGTGGAGGGGAACTGGCGGCCGTGGAGGGTAATTGGCGGGGGTGGAGGGGAACTGGCGGTGGTGGAGGGGAACTGGCGGCCGTGGAGGGGAACTGGTGGTGGAGGGGAATTGGTTGTAGTGGAGGGGAACTGATGGCACTGGAGGGGAACTGGCGGCCGTGGAGGGGAACTGGCGGCCGTGGAGGGGAATTGGTGGCCGTGGAGGGGAATTGGTGGGTTCTTATGTTAAGAAAGAAGTGGAGAGTTTGAGGCCTTCCTAATGTGAGTTTGAAGTGTTGAGAGACTGAACATCCCATGTGAAAAAGAGACAGTCGGGTCTAGAGAATTGAAAATTAATACGGAGATCAAGGACATGAGAAGTGTAATGCATGTCGATGGGAAGGGGCTGAACTGAGGGGATAGAATGGAGTCAAGATATGAGGAGACGAGTTCAGTCGGGCAGGAGCAGGCAGAGACAATAGGCCTACCCAGAAATCCGATTTGTAGATATTGAGCAGGAGGTAGAAGGGTGCAGTGCAGGATAAGGGAACTATGAGTTTGATGGCAGTGGGTGGGAATTCTCCACAGTTACTGCTGTAGCCCATCCACTTGAAGGTCTGATGTGTTGTGCATTCAGAGAAGCTCTTCTGCACATCACAGTCGTAAAGTGAGATTGTTTGAGTTACTGTCACCTTCCTGTCAGCTTGAACCAGTCTGGCCATTCTCCTCTGACCTCTCTCATTAACAAGGTGTTTTCACCCACAGTACTGACACTCACTGGATGTTTTTGTACCACTCTCTGTAAACTCTAGAGACTGTTGGTCATGAAAATCCCAGGAGGTCAGCGGTTTCTGGGATACTCAAACCACTCCATCTGACACCAACAATCATTCCACAGTCAAAGTCACTTCGATCACATTTCCTCCCCATTCTGACGTTTGATTTGAACAATCACTGAACCTCTTGACAATGTCCGCACGCTTTTGTACATCAAGTTGCTGCTGCATGGTTGGTTGATTAGATTAGTGAGCAGGTGTCACTGATAAAGTGGCCACTGTGTGTGTCAACGATAATAAGCCTGTTTCTGACGGAGATTCCGGACTTGCCTGGTTGGTATGGTAATACTGAAGCCAGCGCTCGATGTGGGTTGCGTATCGCCCCGGGACCAGGCATCGGTTCTGGAGAGCTCTCAGCTTGGGCATCGCGTCTGCTCCAGCAGTGATTACCTCGTGGAAACTGTACCTCAGGGCCACCGCGTCATCATGGGCTCGCTGGTGCTGGCAGGAAGACAGGTACCAGTTACACACTGCGTACAGCGGGGTAACATCAGACCCACCTGAGAACGGCATGCTAGAGTTCTGCCAAAGCTGATAAGCCTGCACGCGCTGATGTTTAGAAGAAAGAAGGGGGGGATCTCGTTGAAACCTATCAAATAGAGAAAGGCCTCGATAGAGTGGATGTGGAGAGGATGTTTTCAACGGGTGGGTGTGGAGTGGGGGAGTCTAGGACCAGAGGACACAGCTTCAGTACAAGGACAGCCTCAGATGAGAGGGACGTCTATTTACAACGGAGATGAGGAGGAATTTCTTTTAGCCAGAGGGTGGTGAATCTGTGGAATTCATTGCCATAAATGGCTGTGCAGGAGAGTCATTGGGTTATATTTAAAGCAGGGGTTTTGATTAGTCAGGGTGTTAAAGATAATAGGGAGAAGGCAGGAGAATGGGGTTGAGAGGGATAATAAATCAACCAGGATGGAATGGCAGAGCAGACTTGATGGGCTGAACGGCCTCATTCTGCTCCGACGTCTCATGGTCTAACACACCATGAAGGGGAACCCTTGACCAACACCAAGGTGGTACAATAGAGTAGTGGTTAGCGTAACGCTTTACACCACTAGCGACCTGCAAGGGGCACTGAAGCAGAAGGTGATCCTGGGTAGTGGCAGGGACACACTTTGTGTGGTTCAGTTCTCGCCATTGTCCATAAGGAGTCTGTACGTTCTCCCAGTGATCATGTGGGTTTCCTCCGGGTGCTCTGGTTTCCTCCCACATTCTGAAGAGGTACGGGTTTGGGTTAGTAAGTTGTGGGCATGCTGCATTGGCACTAAGTGGTGGCACTTGAGGGCAGCCCCCAGCACATCCTCGGACTGTGCTGGTCATTGGCACAAACAGCGCATTTCACCGTGTGTTTCAATGTACACGTGGCAAATAAAACTCATCTTTATCTTTAGTATTGCCTCCACTCAGTACGCTCCCTAAGCCCCAACTTCCAGTGACAGTGTGGCAATCAACAATAAATCACATGGAACAGTACAGGACAGGACAGGCCATTCAGCCCATGATGTTTTGCTAGATTTTACTAACAGTCCTCGTCCTGGGTATCACCCGTATCCTTCCGTTCTCTTCAGTTAAACTTACAAGGCTGAATGGTTCCCACCTCGCCGCACAGCACCGAACTAGCTCTTCGGCCCATCAGGGCTCTGATAGCCAGTGTACCCCATCCAAACTAATGGATGCTGCCTGGATTAGAGAGCGTATCTTATGAGGACAGGTTGAGTGAGCTAGGGTTTTTTACCTCGGAGTGAAGGAGGATGAGAGGAGGTGTACAAGATGATAAGAGGCATAGATAGAGGGGCAAGCCAGAGGCTTTTCCCCAGGGTGGAAGTTACTAGTACGAGGAGGGGAGCATTGTTTTAAGGTGATTGGAGGAAGGTATGGGGTTGATATCAGAGGCTGTTTTTTTTATTACACAGAGAGCAGTGAACGCCTGGAACACACTGCCAGGCGTGGTGGTGGAGGCAGATACATTAGCAACATTTAAGGAACTCTTAGATTGGCACGAGGATGAAAGAAAAATGGAGGGTTATGTGGGATGGAAGGGTTAGATTGATCATGGAGATGGTTAAAGGTCAGCACAACATTGTGGGCTGAAAGGCCTGTACTGTGCTGTAATGCTCTATGTTTTATGATCTTGCAACCTATCCTTTGCCTGCACTGCACCTTCTCTGTAACTGTGACACCTTATTATGCATTCTGTTATTGTTTTACCTTGTTCTATCTCAATACACAGTAATGATCTGATCTGTATGAACAGAGTGCAAGATAACTTTTCATTGCATCTCAGTACGTGTGCTCTTCATTTTAATTTAATTTTTCATTCATTCATTTGACGATAATAACATTGTGAAATGTCACATTGATATTTATATGTGTGACAATCATAACCCAATTCCATTTCTCCTCCAAACCCTTCACTGCACAGCTAACTACCAACACTGCCGCACGGTAACATCAGGGCACATCCCACCCTCTAATCCTTCTGGGTATCCAGAGCAGCAGGAGGGGAAGCACAGGACAGGAGATGTGGGAGGGGAGACGCGCGAGGGGAGTCCGCGGGAGGGAAGACAGGAGGGGAGACTCGGGAGGGGAGGCGCGGGAGATGAGATGGGAGGGGAGACGTGGGAGGGGAGATGGGAGGGGGAACGCGGGAGGGGAGACACGGGAGGAGAGCGTGGGAGGGGAGACACGGGAAGGGAGACATGGGAGGGGGAATGCGGGAAGGGAGACACAGGACTGGCGACATGGGAGGGGAGACACAGGAGGAGGGATACGGGATTGGAGACACAGGAGTAGAATTGAGGTGGACGTACCTGGTACCAGGAGTAGGCTCGGTCTGCAGGGCTGATCAAGATGCTGATGACTTTAGCTCTTGGCAACAGAGCTGCCGCCCGCCTTGGAGTGACCTCCGAGTCAAAGTAGTTTGCGCTCTTCTCGAAGAAAAAGTCCGAGCTGGTGTTGGAGGGAATTGGGAAATATTCCATGTACCTGTCACAGGGAGACAGAGGTCAGTCATGTTGGGAGTGGAAAGGCGAGGTGTCCTGTAATGGGATCACTGAACAGTTATAACTCTCTGTTGGGTCTTCAGGAAGGTAACAGCAGAGTCCCAGAACAAAACAACATCAACAAAGCCCATCAGAGAATTGTGGACACAGCTCAGCACATCACAGGAACCAGCCTCCCCTCCACAGACTCTTTCTACACTTCTCACTGTCTCAGTGAAGCAGCCAGCAGAATCAAAGACCCCACCCACCCAGACATTCTCTCTTCCCCCCTCTCCCATCGGGCAGAAGATACAAAAGCCTGAAAGTACACCCCAACAGATTCGATCTGTTTTGCATCATGAAGAATCCCTTCCACCCAGTCCATTCTCTCTTCTCACTGCTACCATCAGCAGGAGGTGCAGGAACTTTAGGTCCCACATCACCAGGTTCAGGAATGAACGATAAAGCTCCTGAACCAGTGGGGATAACTTCACTCACCTCAACTCTGAACTGATTCCACAACCTACAGACTCACATTCAAAGGCCCTTTACAATTCATTTGCTCAATATTATTTTTATTTGCCCGTCAGTTTACTTGTCGGTCCCTGTCTGTTTAGGTTTCCGGTTTAAGATGGCAGTGGTGAAACACAGCGATGACTTGCTGGCAGCAAACAAATCTACTAACTACTTTATACTCTCACTGTTTCTGGTAAACGATCACTGCAATGAGTAGTCTGTAACTTCCCTTTCAGAGTTGAGCTTTTGAACCACCATATGACCCAGCATTTTTGTGCTGTGGACTGAATCCAGGTGTGGCATGGCATCTTCAGGCCTGGGCCCAAGAGTGGGGAGCAAGCAAGCGTTTGGCCCTTTTTGGAGCGGATTTGGAGATTGATTTGAAGCAGTGGATCCAAGGTGAGGCGAGGCAGTGTCGAGCTCAGAGTCCGGGCCTTAGAGCAAAGAACTAGCTGAGGTTTGACTGATTTAAGTGCCAGGCCAGACTGGAAGGTCAGAGTGTTGGGGCCAGACTGGTGTCCAGTTGCTCGATGGTGGTCAGTGTGTCGGGGCTGGACGAGGGAGACGGGTCAGTGTCCAGTTGCTCGATGGTGGTCAGTGTGTCGGGGCTGGACGAGGGAGACGGGTCAGTGTCCAGTTGCTCGATGGTGGTCAGTGTGTCGGGGCCGGACAAGGGAGACGGGTCAGTGTCCAGTTGCTCGATGGTGGTCAGTGTGTCGGGGCCGGACAAGGGAGACGGGTCAGTGTCCAGTTGCTCGATGGTGGTCAGTGTGTCGGGGCCGGACGAGGGAGACGGGTCAGTGTCCAGTTGCTCGATGGTGGTCAGTGTGTCGGGGCTGGACGAGGGAGACGGGTCAGTGTCCAGTTGCTCGATGGTGGTCAGTGTGTCGGGGCCGGACAAGGGAGACGGGTCAGTGTCCAGTTGCTCGATGGTGGTCAGTGTGTCGGGGCCGGACGAGGGAGACGGGTCAGTGTCCAGTTGCTCGATGGTGGTCAGTGTGTCGGGGCTGGACGAGGGAGACGGGTCAGTGTCCAGTTGCTCGATGGTGGTCAGTGTGTCGGGGCTGGACGAGGGAGACGGGTCAGTGTCCAGTTGCTCGATGGTGGTCAGTGTGTCGGGGCTGGACGAGGGAGACGGGTCAGTGTCCAGTTGCTCGATGGTGGTCAGTGTGTCGGGGCTGGACGAGGGAGACGGGTCAGTGTCCAGTTGCTCGATGGTGGTCAGTGTGTCGGGGCCGGACAAGGGAGACGGGTCAGTGTCCAGTTGCTCGATGGTGGTCAGTGTGTCGGGGCTGGACGAGGGAGACGGGTCAGTGTCCAGTTGCTCGATGGTGGTCAGTGTGTCGGGGCCGGACAAGGGAGACGGGTCAGTGTCCAGTTGCTCGATGGTGGTCAGTGTGTTAGGGCTGGACAAGGGCGTTCCGCTTGCTACTCGTGTCTGCACCGAACTGTGTCTGTAGCCTGCGACTGACAGGCTCCTGGGTCAGCTGCAGTGAAGAACTGCCTTCGTGGCTGTAGACTAACTTTTGTCACCTTCAGTTCTGACTGTTATTTGCTTACTTTTATTGTGTTTTTTTCTGCCCTTTGGGTAATTACTGGTCTTCTTTTAATAAGTTCTACTGGGTTTCTCGTGGCTGCCTGTAAGGAGACAACTCTCAAGGTCGTATACAGTACGCATACTTTGATAATAAATATAGTTTGAACTTTGAACTTTAAACTTATGGTTTTTTTGTAAATTCTATTGTATATCTATTTTCCCTGTCAGGACCTGCAAGAAGATGAATCTCAAGGCAGTATATAGAAACATACGTACCTTGGTGGCAAGCTGGCATAACGGTTAGCGTTGCGCTTTCCAGCGCAGTGATCTGGAGTCAATGCTGCCACTGTTTGTAAGGAGTTTGTACGTTCTACCTGTGACCGTGTGGAATTCCTCCGGGTGCTCCGGTTTCCTCCCACAGTTCAAAGACGTAGCAGTTAGGGCCAGGGTGTTGCGAACATTATGTTGGCGACAGAAGCACGGTGACACTCGCGGGCTGCCCCCAGCATATCCGCAGACTGTGATGGTTGTTGACACTAATGATTCATTTCACTGTATGCTTTGATGTATAGGAGACAAATAAAGCCAATCTTTCTAAGTCTTTCTTTCCTTGGTAATAAATTTACTTTTGAACTTTGAACAATTCATCAGAAGTACAGACAGAAACGATTGGACGCAGAGATTCACAGTTCAAAGTTCAAAGTAAATTTACTATTCGAGTCAGTATACGCCACCCTGAGATTCATTTTCTTGCAGGCATTCACAGTAGAACAAAGAAACACTATAGAATCAATGAAAAACTACACACGAAGACTGGCAACCAACCAACGTACGAAAGAAGACAAACCGTGCAAATATAAATATAACATAAATAAATAAATAAATAATACAGTGGACATGAGATGAAGACTCCTCGGAAGTGAGTCCATAGTTTGTGGAATCAGTTCAGAGTAGTGGTGAGTGATGTTGTCCATTCTGCTTTAAGAACCTGATGGTTGAGGGGTAATAACTGTGGTATGAATTTTGAGGCTCCTGTACCTCTTCCCTGATAACAGCAGTGAGAAGAGAGCGCGGCCTGGATGGTGGGGGTCCCTGATGCTGGATGCTGCTTTCCTGCAGCAACGCTCCGTGTAGATGTGCTCAGTGGTGGGGAGGCTTTACCCGTGATGGGCTGGGGCGTATCCACCACTCTTCATAGGTTTTCCCATTCTTGGGATTAGGTGTTTCCATACCAGGCCGTAGGTGGTGGCTTAGACAATGTGTCTCTGCTACATGTGGGTGGGGGCTGTGGAATATCTGTCTGCTGCCTTACCAATCAATGCCCTTGTGATAGTTCGGGCCGTTGAAAAACTGCAGCTCCTCGAAGGTGTCTGGGTTTGGACTGTTACTGATGACGTCTGGGTGCATAGACAGGAAAAGGTAGAGAGCCGTGGTACCTGTGGAGGAAAAGTTCTTCAGTTCAGTCTTACGTAAGTCAGCAGCTACATAAGGTGGCAACTTCTGAAAACAGAACCCCATTGCTCTCAGAACTACGGACACAGACAGGAATCCCAGCTGGAGAAACTCAGAGGGTCGAGCTGCATCTTGGAGTGGGGAAAGGGATTAGAATGCAGAACATACAGGCCCTTCAGCCCATAATGCTGTGCTGTCCTTTTAACCTACACCACCATCAATGGAACCCTTTCCTCCTACACAGTCCATCACCCTCGACTTCCATTCATCCATGTGCCGATCTAAGTCTTTTAAATCTCTCTAGTGTACCTGAGGTGTATGGGGTGTCCAGGGAGGGGTCGCACCTCTGCTTATGGGGCTTATCTTGTGCAATCTAGGTGAGCCCACTCACCTTTCGTTCCCAGCGGACACTCACCTCACACCCGTGACTCCGGGCAGCTGTTTGTATGTGACAACGGCCACATCCTGGTTCACCACTTCGACAGTCGGGTTAAACCAGTGAGATAGGGACATGCTTGTCCCAGCATGCAGGTCAGCTCCAGCAGACTGGGCAGGTGAGATCAACAACAGTCTGGAAGACGACTGAACAACGCTGTGTGGGGAGCGAAGGGCACGACAAGGCACTGAAGGAGTCACGGTCATCCACTGCAACCGAGGAAGCCCCCAGTTGTGACGACTACTCGTACCACTGGACCCGGACTCCGAGGTTCAGAGAGTGGAAATGACCCAGTGCAATGGCTTTTCCACTCTAGCAACTCTCGCACAGGTTTCCTGTCATCGCCATATACGATGGACAACCACCACCACCAACGTAGCTGCCTCTATCGCCACCCACCACTCTCTGACATCCCCCCATACTTTCCTTCATTCTCCAATGTGGAACGAGCCTACACAGCATGTGGTGAACGAGGCTTCGATTTCAACATTGAAGAGAAATTTAGACAGGTCCAAGACTGGGAGAGGTGTGGAGGGCTACATTCTGGGTGCAGGACAATGGGACTAGGCAGATTAATAGTTCAGTATGGACTAGATGGGCCAAAGGGCCTGTTTCCAAGCTGTAATATTCCGTGACTGCTTCCTTGTAGAACATACATAGACTCTTCCTTTGTAGTCTGTGGTGGCCAGTGCTATCATGTTTGCTGTTGTGTGCTGGGGCAGCAGGCTGAGGGTGGCAGACACCAACAGAATCAACAAACTCATTCGTAAGGCCAGTGATGTTGTGGGGATGGAACTGGACTCTCTGACGGTGGTGTCTGAAAAGAGGATGCTGTCTAAGTTGCATGCCATCTTGGACAATGTCTCCCATCCACTACATAATGTACTGGGTGGGCACAGGAGTACATTCAACCAGAGATTCATTCCACCGAGATGCAGCACAGAGCGTCATAGGAAGTCATTCCTGCCTGTGGCCATCAAACTTTACAACTCCTCTCTTGGAGGGTCAGACACCCTGAGCCAATAGATTGGTCCTGGACTTATTTCCTGGCATAATTTACATATTACTATTTAACTATTTATGGTTTTATTACTATTTATTATTTATGGTGCAACTGTAACAAAAACCAATTTCCCCCAGGATCAATAAAGTATGACTATGACTATGACTAAAACATTACAGCACAGTGCAGGCCCTTCGGTCCACAATGTTGTAACGATCTGTTAACCTACTCTAAGATCAATATAACCCAGGGGTTCACAACCCTTTTTTCAATGCCATGGACCCCTAGCGGTAACTGAGGAGTCTGTGCACCTCAGCTTAGGAACCACTGATCTTACCCTTCCTTCCTAAGTAGCCCTCCATTTTTCTATTGTCCATGTACCTATCTAAGAGCCTCTTAAATGTCCCGAATGTATCTGCCGCTACCACCAACCCAGGCAGAGTGTTCCACACACCCAGCACTCTCTGTGTAAAAACCTACCTCTGACATACCCCTCCATATTTTCCTCCAGTCACCTAAAAATTCTGTCCTGTTGTAGAACTTAGAAACTTAGAAAACCTACAGCACAATACAGGCCCTCCGGCCCACGATGCTGTGCCGAACGTGTACTTGCTTTAGCAAATACCTCGGGTTACCCAGAGCCTATCCAGGAGCTTCTTAAATGACCCCATCCGCCTCCACCACAATCACTGGCAGCCCACTCCATGCACTCACCACCCTCTGCATAAAAAACTTACCCCTGACATCCCCTCTGTACCTGCTCCCCAGCACCTTAAAACTGTGCCCTCTCGTGTTAGCCATTTCAGCCCTGGGAAATAGCCTCTGACTACCCATACGATCAATGCCTCTTATACACCCCTATCAGGTCACCTCTCATCCTCCGTCGCACCAAGGAGAAAAGGCCAAGGTACTCAACCTATTCTCATAAGGCATGCTCCCCAATCCAGGCAACATCCTTGTAAATCTCCTCTGCACCCTTTCTCTGGCTTCCACATCCTTCCTGTAGTGAGGTGACCAGAACTGAGCACAGTACTCCAAGTGGGGTCTGACCAGGGTCCTATATAGCTGCAACATTACCTCTCGGCTCTTAAACTCAATCCCATGGTTGATGAAGGCCAATGCACCGTATGCCTTCTTAACCACAGAGTCAACCTGCGCAGCAGCTTTGAGTATCCTATGGACTCGGACACTAAGATCCCTCTGATCCTCCACACTGCCAAGAGTCTTACCATTAATACTATATTCTGCCATCATATTTGACCTACCAAATGAATGAACCTCCTCACACTTATCTGGGTTGAACTCCATCTGCCACTTCTCAGCCCAGTTTTGCATCCTATCAATGTCCCGCTGTAACCTCTGACAGCCCTCCACACTATCCACAACACCTCCAACCTTTGTGTCATCAGCAAATTTACTAACCCATCCCTCCACTTCCTCATCCAGGTCATTTATAAAAATCACAAAGAGTAGGGGTCTCAGAACAGATCCCTGAGGCACACCACTGGTCACCGGCCTCCATGCAGAATATGACCCGTCTACAAACACTCTTTACAAGCCAGTTCTGGATCCACAAAGCAATGTCCCCTTGGATCCCATGCCTCCTTATTTTCTCAATAAGCCTTGCGTGGGGTACCTTATCAAATGCCTTGCTGAAATCCATATACACTACATGTACTGCTCTTCCTTCATCAACGTGTTTAGTCACATCCTCAAAAAATTCAATCAGGCTCGTAAGGCATGACCCGCCCTTGACAAAGCCATGCAGACTATTCCTAATCATATTATGCCTCTCCAACTGTTCATAAGTCCTGCCTTTCAGGATCTTCTCCATCAACTTACCAACCACTGAAGTCAGACTCACTGGTCTATAACTTCCTGGGCTATCTCTACTCCCTTTCTTGAATAAAGGAACAACATCCGCAACACTCCAATCCTCTGGAACCTCTCCCATCCCCACTGATGATTCAAAGATCATCGCCAGAGGCTCAGCAATCTCCTCCCTCACCTCCCACAGTAGCCTGAGGTACATCTCATCCGATCCCGGCGACTTATCCAACTTGATGCTTTCCAAAAGCTCCAGCACATCCTCTTCCTTAATATCTACATGCTCAAGCTTTTCAGTCCGCTGTAAGTCATTCTACAATCGCTAAGATCCTTTTCCGTAGTGAATACTGAAGCAAAGTATTCATTAAGTACCTCTGCTATCTCCTCCGGTTCCAAACACATTTTTCCAATGTCACACTTGATTGGTCCTATTCTCTTGCTCTTCACATACTTGTAGAATGCCTTGGGGTTTTCCTTAATCCTGCCCACCAAGGCTTTCTCATGGCCCCTTCTGGCTCTCCTAATTTCATTCTTAAGTTCCTTCCTGCTAGCCTTATGATTTTCTAGATCTCCATCATTACTTAGTTTCTTGAACCTTTCGTAAGCTTTTTGTTTCTTCTTGACTAGAGTTTCAACAGCCTTTATACACCATGGTTCCTGTATTCTACCATCCTTTCCCTGTCTCATTGGAGTGTGCAGAACACCACACAAATATCCCCTGAACATTTGCCACATTTCTTCCGAATATTTCCCTGAGAACATCTGTTCCCAATTTATGCTTCCAAATTCCTGCCTGATAGTCTCATATTTCCCCTTACTCCAATTTTTTAATAGATTATGAGGACACGCAGTCCTCTTTTATTGTCATTTAGTAATGCATGCGTTAAGAAATGATACAATATTCTTACGGTGGGATATCACAGAAACACAGGACAGACCAAGACTGAAAAACTGACAAAAACCACATAATTATAACATATAGTTACAACAGTGCAAGCAATACTGCAACTTTATGAAGAACAGGCCGTGAGCACGGTAAAAAAGTTCAAAGTCTCTCGAAAGTCCCACATCTCATGCAGACGGGAGAAGGAAGTAATTAAACGCTTTCCTAACTTGTCTGTTCCTATCCCTCTCCAATGCTACGGTAAAGGTGATAGAATTGTGATCACTATCTCCAAAATGCTCTCCCACTGAGAGATCTGACACCTGACCAGGTTCATTTCCCAATACCAGATCAAGTACAGCCTCTCCTCTTGTAGGCTTATCTACAGATTGTGTCAAGAAACCTTCCTGAACACACCTAACAAACTCCACCCCATCTAAACCCCTTGCTCTAGGGAGATGCCAATCAATATTTGGGAAATTAAAATCTCCCACCACAACAACCCTGTTATTATTACAGCTTCCCAGAATCTATCTCCCTATCTGCTCCTCAATGTCCATGTTACTATTGGGTGGTCTATAAAAAACACCCAGTAGAGTTATTGACCTCTTCCTGTTTCTAACTTCTACCCACAGAGACTCCGTAGACAATCCCTCCATGGCTTCCTCCTTTTCTGCAGCCGTGACACTATCGCTGATCAACAGTGCCACACCCCCACCTCTTTTGCCTCCCCCCCTGTCCTTTCTGAAACATCTAAAGCCTGGCACTCGAAGTAACCATTCCTGCCCCTGAGCCATCCAAGTCTCTGTAATGGCCACATCATATCTCCAGTACTGATCCACACTCCGCTT